>NC_092768.1:10615903-10635903 GCF_047496795.1 Chiloscyllium punctatum | reverse complement strand
AGACTTTCTCTATTTACCCTATCCATGCCCCTCATGATTTTATAAACCTCTATAAGGTCACCCCTCAGCCTCTGCCTTTTATTGACCAACCCATCAGCTGTTCCCTCACTCCGTTGGGTCTCAGTTGTTCCTTCAGATTACATGAGATGATTAAATTCTCCTTTTTAGACAAATCGATTAATAGTCGTAATAACTACATTCGAAATGCCACCAGATGGTATTCTCATGTGTGTCTCGTACACTAACATTCCCAAGGGGTTTTTTAACCCGTAGGTCTGTCCATTCCTTACAACTTGCTCCTTTCTTTGCAAACATTCAGTCAGCTGACTGCGACTATCCACCCCAATCCCTACCATCTGATTTCAAACTGCAATCTCAACGCCCCCATCGGGATTTATTATCAAAGCATCCAAGGAGCAGGAGAATGGACATGAACCCTTCATCGGGAATCAGGCTTGTGGGCTGGGGTGGAGCTGAGGATTGTTTCGGAAAAGAACACCTCGTCTTCTGTTGGGACCCTGCGACCACACGGGATCAACGTGGGTTTCCCCATTTCCTCCCCCCCACCACATTATCCCAGTCCCAACCTTCCAACTCGGCACCGCCCTCTTGACCCGTCCATCACCTTTCCCATCTATCCGCTCCACACCCTCTCTGACCTATCACCTTTGCCCCCCCCCATCTTCATCTACCTATCGCATTCTCATGCCCAGCACCACCCCCCTCCCCCTCCCATTTATCTCTCAGCACCTCCCAGTCTCATTCCTGATGAAGGGCTTTTGCTCGAAATGTTGACTCTCCTGCCCCTCGGATGCTGCCTGACCTGCTGTGCTTTTCCAGCAACACTCTCTTGACTCTGATCTCCAGCGTCTGCAGTACCCACTTTCTGCTTATTATCAAAGTAGGGGACATGGACAGGGTGAATAGTCAAGGTCTTTTCCCCAGGGTGGGGAAGTCCAAAACAGGCATGAAAAGGGAAAGATTTAAAAGGGCCAAAGGGGCACATTTTTCACGTAGTGGGTGGCTATTATGCCAGAGCACTGGCACTGCCAATCTATCCACCCAGTGAATATAGAGAGCTCCATCCAGACCCGACCAGGCTCTGCGCTTCAGGAGGGGGGTGACAGGGCATTGGAGTGGGGACCAGCAGGATTCCCTGGAAACACTTCCAAGGTCGAAGAATCTCAGGCACAAAGATGGATGGAACTGCTCCTCTCGGGAAGGGGAAAGGTGTGCACGGAATTGGGACTGACCCGATGGGGCCAAATGGCCTCCTTTTCTGCAGGACCAGCCCCTGAGGTGTAGTCCCCAGGGAGGGACTGATCACAGGTCTGTAGGTCTCACTCTGTCAGCCTGTAGGCCTCTCTCTGCAGGCCTCTGTCTGTAGGCCTTACTCTGTAGGTCTCTCTCTACCCATACTGTATTGGTAAGCCGTTTGGGTTCAAGGGCATCTTTCCCCCCAGCCTTTGGAATTGTCTTGTTTTCAGAAAACTCTGGGCTGACCCTCGTGAATTCCTGTATTCCTCCATGGCACATGGTTCCTCAGCATCTTCTTAAGGGGGGCAACTAGGGACAGGGGCAGGAAATGCAGCTCACCCCCACCTTCTCAAGGGGGGCAACTAGGGACAGGGGCAGGAAATGCAGCTCACCCCCACCTTCTCAAGGGGGGGCAACTAGGGACAGGGGCAGTAAATGCAGCTCACCCCCACCTTCTCAAGGGGGGCAACTAGGGACAGGGACAGTAAATGCAGCTCACCCCCACCTTCTCAAGGGGGGCAACTAGGGACAGGGACAGTAAATGCAGCTCACCCCCACCTTCTCAAGGGGGGTAACTAGGGACAGGGGCAGGAAATGCAGCTCACCCCCACCTTCTCAAGGGGGGCAACTAGGGACAGGGACAGTAAATGCAGCTCACCCCCACCTTCTCATGGGGGGCAACTAGGGACAGGGGCAGGAAATGCAGCTCACCCCCACCTTCTCAAGGGGGCAATTAGGGACAGGGGCAGTAAATGCAGCTCACCCCCACCTTCTCAAGGGGGCAATTAGGGACAGGGGCAGTAAATGCAGCTCACCCCCACCTTCTCAAGGGGGCAATTAGGGACAGGGGCAGTAAATGCAGCTCACCCCCACCTTCTCAAGGGGGCAATTAGGGACAGGGGCAGTAAATGCAGCTCACCCCCACCTTCTCAAGGGGACAACTAGGGACAGGGGCAGTAAATGCAGCTCACCCCCACCTTCTCAAGGGGGCAATTAGGGACAGGGGCAGTAAATGCAGCTCACCCCCACCTTCTCAAGGGGGCAATTAGGGACAGGGGCAGTAAATGCAGCTCACCCCCACCTTCTCAAGGGGGCAATTAGGGACAGGGGCAGTAAATGCAGCTCACCCCCACCTTCTCAAGGGGGCAATTAGGGACAGGGGCAGTAAATGCAGCTCACCCCCACCTTCTCAAGGGGGCAATTAGGGACAGGGGCAGTAAATGCAGCTCACCCCCACCTTCTCAAGGGGACAACTAGGGACAGGGGCAGTAAATGCAGCTCACCCCCACCTTCTCAAGGGGGGTAATTAGGGACAGGGGCAGTAAATGCAGCTCACCCCCACCTTCTCAAGGGGGCAATTAGGGACAGGGGCAGTAAATGCAGCTCATCCCCACCTTCTCAAGGGGGGGCAACTAGGGACAGGGGCAGGAAATGCAGCTCACCCCCACCTTCTCAAGGGGGGCAACTAGGGACAGGGACAGTAAATGCAGCTCACCCCCCACCTTCTCAAGGGGGGCAACTAGGGACAGGGACAGTAAATGCAGCTCACCCCCACCTTCTCAAGGGGGGACAACTAGGGACAGGGGCAGTAAATGCAGCTCACCCCCACCTTCTCAAGGGGGCAATTAGGGACAGGGGCAGTAAATGCAGCTCACCCCCACCTTCTCAAGGGGGCAATTAGGGACAGGGGCAGGAAATGCAGCTCACCCCCACCTTCTCAAGGGGGGGGCAACTAGGGACAGGGGCAGTAAATGCAGCTCACACCCCCACCTTCTCAAGGGGGGGGGGTAACTAGGGACAGGGGCAGTAAATGCAGCTCCCCCCCACCTTCTGAAAGGATGTGATGACACCACCATGACAGGACAGATATCAATCAACGATACCAACGATGAGTCAGAATACAGGAAGGAGACAGAGGGCTTGCTGACCTGGTGTGATGAGAACAATCTCTTTCCCAGTGTCTGAAGAACTGAGCATTAACCTCAGGGAGAAAGGAGGAGAATACCCCTCCCCATCTACATCAAAGGAGCAGAGGTGGAGAGGGTGGACAGTGTCAACTTCCTCCGAGTGACAATAACCAACAGCCTGTCCTGGATTACCCATGGAGATGTTACGAAGGCACAACAACGCCTCTTCTTCCTCAGGAGGACCCAGGCCCTTCAGTATGATCCATACGGCCCCCTCACCAACTCCGACAGATGCACCATTGGGAGGGGACTGTCCGGGTGTGTAACAGGCTGGGACGGCAAGTGGACTTCTCAAACTTCAGAGAATATGGATCCTGCTTTCGTGCACCTCCTGTGCAGTGTAACCCTGTACCCCTGGCTCTGTCCCAGCACCCAATCATCTGTACGGCCTCGTTCCTATGACCTGCCTGTCCCCCTCGCAAAACACAACTTTTCCCTGTACTTAGGCACACATGACCACAATGAATCAAGCCAAGTCGACCAGGGACAGGCAGTAAATGCTGGGCCCAGCCAGAGAATGATCAGTCCCAGCAGAAGGATCACTGGAGGGTCCTGAGCAGGTGAACACTGCAGCTCAGAGGGGGATCAAATCAGCTCTAATGAGGGCGAGCAATGTGAGAGCAGGAGTGACATTGAATCGGTATTCATCACAGGGTGGCAAGTCAGTGAGGGAGCACTGTGCACAATTCCGGGCTGTGTATTTCATCACGATGTGAACGCATTGCACAGAGGACAGGAAGGGGTCACTCAGCAGATAACAACTTCCAGTTAGGGGGAGACTTGGAGGACAAGAGAGCCCGAAAAACTGTAGTGAATGGTCGGGGAAGCAGAAATGAACTGGGGGAAAAGCAGCAAGCGGTTAGGGTCTAGGACATACTGTCTGAGAGTGTGTGGGGGGGGAGGGGGAGGGTCACTCGAGGGGTTAGGGTCTGGAGTGTACAGTCTGACAGTGTGGGGGGTCAGGGTTGGGGGTGTCCTGTCTGACAGTGGGGGGGGTCAGGGTCGGGGGTGTCCTGTCTGAGAGTGTGGGGGGTCAGGGTCGGGGGGTGTCCTGTCTGACTGTGTGGGGGGGAGGGTCACTCGGGGGGTCAGGGTCGGGGTTGTCCTGTCTGACTGTGTGGGGGGGTCAGGGTCGGGGGTGTCCTGTCTGACTGTGTGGGGGGTCAGGGTCGGGGGTGTCCTGTCTGACTGTGTGGGGGGTCAGGGTCGGGGGTGTCCTGTCTGACTGTGTGGGGGGTCAGGGTCGGGGGTGTCCTGTCTGAGAGTGTGGGGTGTCAGGGTCGGGGTGTCCTGTCTGACTGTGTGGGGGGTCAGGGTCGGGGGTGTCCTGTCTGAGAGTGTGGGGGGGTCAGGGTCGGGGGTGTCCTGTCTGACAGTGTGGGGGGTCAGGGTCGGGGGTGTCCTGTCTGACTGTGTGGGGGGTCAGGGTCGGGGGTGTCCTGTCTGACAGTGTGGGGGGGTCAGGGTCGGGGGTGTCCTGTCTGAGAGTGTGGGGGGTCAGGGTCGGGGGGTGTCCTGTCTGACTGTGTGGGGGGGTCAGGGTCGGGGGTGTCCTGTCTGAGAGTGTGGGGGGTCAGGGTCGGGGGTGTCCTGTCTGACAGTGTGGGGGGGAGGGTCACTCGGGGGGGTCAGGGTCGGGGTTGTCCTGTCTGACTGTGTGGGGGGGGAGGGTCACTCGGGGGGTCAGGGTCGGGGTTGTCCTGTCTGACTGTGTGGGGGGTCAGGGTCGGGGGTGTCCTGTCTGACTGTGTGGGGGGTCAGGGTCGGGGGTGTCCTGTCTGAGGGTGTGGGGGGTCAGGGTCGGGGGTGTCCTGTCTGAGGGTGTGGGGGGGAGGGGGAGGGTCACTCGGGGGGTCAGGGTCGGGGGTGTCCTGTCTGTGTGGGGGGTCAGGGTCGGGGGTGTCCTGTCTGACTGTGTGGGGGGTCAGGGTCGGGGGTGTCCTGTCTGACAGTGTGGGGGGTCAGGGTCGGGGGTGTCCTGTCTGACAGTGTGGGGGGTCAGGGTCTGGGGTGTCCTGTCTGACTGTATGGGGGGTCAGGGTCGGGGGTGTCCTGTCTGACAGTGTGGGGGGTCAGGGTCGGGGGTGTCCTGTCTGACTGTGTAGGGGGTCAGGGTCGGGGGTGTCCTGTCTGAGAGTGTGGGGGGTCAGGGTCGGGGGTGTCCTGTCTGAGAGTGTGGGGGGGTCAGGGTCGGGGGTGTCCTGTCTGACAGTGTGGGGGGTCAGGGTCGGGGGTGTCCTGTCTGAGAGTGTGGGGGGTCAGGGTCTGGAGTGTACAGTCTGACAGTGTGGGGGGTCAGGGTTGGGGGTGTCCTGTCTGACAGTGGGGGGGGTCAGGGTCGGGGGTGTCCTGTCTGAGAGTGTGGGGGGTCAGGGTCGGGGGTGTCCTGTCTGACTGTGTGGGGGGGAGGGTCACTCGGGGGGGTCAGGGTCGGGGTTGTCCTGTCTGACTGTGTGGGGGGTCAGGGTCGGGGGTGTCCTGTCTGACTGTGTGGGGGGTCAGGGTCGGGGGTGTCCTGTCTGACTGTGTGGGGGGTCAGGGTCGGGGGTGTCCTGTCTGACTGTGTGGGGGGTCAGGGTCGGGGGTGTCCTGTCTGAGAGTGTGGGGTGTCAGGGTCGGGGTGTCCTGTCTGACTGTGTGGGGGGTCAGGGTCGGGGGTGTCCTGTCTGAGAGTGTGGGGGGGTCAGGGTCGGGGGTGTCCTGTCTGACAGTGTGGGGGGTCAGGGTCGGGGGTGTCCTGTCTGACTGTGTGGGGGGTCAGGGTCGGGGGTGTCCTGTCTGACAGTGTGGGGGGGTCAGGGTCGGGGGTGTCCTGTCTGAGAGTGTGGGGGGTCAGGGTCGGGGGTGTCCTGTCTGACTGTGTGGGGGGTCAGGGTCGGGGGTGTCCTGTCTGAGAGTGTGGGGGGTCAGGGTCGGGGGTGTCCTGTCTGACAGTGTGGGGGGGAGGGTCACTCGGGGGGTCAGGGTCGGGGTTGTCCTGTCTGACTGTGTGGGGGGGAGGGTCACTCGGGGGGTCAGGGTCGGGGTTGTCCTGTCTGACTGTGTGGGGGGTCAGGGTCGGGGGTGTCCTGTCTGACTGTGTGGGGGGTCAGGGTCGGGGGTGTCCTGTCTGAGGGTGTGGGGGGTCAGGGTCGGGGGTGTCCTGTCTGAGGGTGTGGGGGGGAGGGGGAGGGTCACTCGGGGGGTCAGGGTCGGGGGTGTCCTGTCTGTGTGGGGGGTCAGGGTCGGGGGTGTCCTGTCTGACTGTGTGGGGGGTCAGGGTCGGGGGTGTCCTGTCTGACAGTGTGGGGGGTCAGGGTCGGGGGTGTCCTGTCTGACAGTGTGGGGGGTCAGGGTCTGGGGTGTCCTGTCTGACTGTGTGGGGGGTCAGGGTCGGGGGTGTCCTGTCTGACAGTGTGGGGGGTCAGGGTCGGGGGTGTCCTGTCTGACTGTGTGGGGGGTCAGGGTCTGGAGTGTACAGTCTGACAGTGTGGGGGGTCAGGGTTGGGGGTGTCCTGTCTGACAGTGGGGGGGGTCAGGGTCGGGGGTGTCCTGTCTGAGAGTGTGGGGGGTCAGGGTCGGGGGTGTCCTGTCTGACTGTGTGGGGGGGAGGGTCACTCGGGGGGTCAGGGTCGGGGTTGTCCTGTCTGACTGTGTGGGGGGTCAGGGTCGGGGGTGTCCTGTCTGACTGTGTGGGGGGTCAGGGTCGGGGGTGTCCTGTCTGACTGTGTGGGGGGTCAGGGTCGGGGGTGTCCTGTCTGACTGTGTGGGGGGTCAGGGTCGGGGGTGTCCTGTCTGAGAGTGTGGGGTGTCAGGGTCGGGGTGTCCTGTCTGACTGTGTGGGGGGTCAGGGTCGGGGGTGTCCTGTCTGAGAGTGTGGGGGGGTCAGGGTCGGGGGTGTCCTGTCTGACAGTGTGGGGGGTCAGGGTCGGGGGTGTCCTGTCTGACTGTGTGGGGGGTCAGGGTCGGGGGTGTCCTGTCTGACAGTGTGGGGGGGTCAGGGTCGGGGGTGTCCTGTCTGAGAGTGTGGGGGGTCAGGGTCGGGGGTGTCCTGTCTGACTGTGTGGGGGGTCAGGGTCGGGGGTGTCCTGTCTGAGAGTGTGGGGGGTCAGGGTCGGGGGTGTCCTGTCTGACAGTGTGGGGGGGAGGGTCACTCGGGGGGTCAGGGTCGGGGTTGTCCTGTCTGACTGTGTGGGGGGGAGGGTCACTCGGGGGGTCAGGGTCGGGGTTGTCCTGTCTGACTGTGTGGGGGGTCAGGGTCGGGGGTGTCCTGTCTGACTGTGTGGGGGGTCAGGGTCGGGGGTGTCCTGTCTGAGGGTGTGGGGGGTCAGGGTCGGGGGTGTCCTGTCTGAGGGTGTGGGGGGGGAGGGGGAGGGTCACTCGGGGGGTCAGGGTCGGGGGTGTCCTGTCTGTGTGGGGGGTCAGGGTCGGGGGTGTCCTGTCTGACTGTGTGGGGGGTCAGGGTCGGGGGTGTCCTGTCTGACAGTGTGGGGGGTCAGGGTCGGGGGTGTCCTGTCTGACAGTGTGGGGGGTCAGGGTCTGGGGTGTCCTGTCTGACTGTGTGGGGGGTCAGGGTCGGGGGTGTCCTGTCTGACAGTGTGGGGGGTCAGGGTCGGGGGTGTCCTGTCTGACTGTGTGGGGGGTCAGGGTCGGGGGTGTCCTGTCTGAGAGTGTGGGGTGTCAGGGTCGGGGGTGTCCTGTCTGACTGTGTGGGGGGTCAGGGTCGGGGGTGTCCTGTCTGAGAGTGTGTGGGGGGTCAGGGTCGGGGGTGTCCTGTCTGACTGTGTGGGGGGTCAGGGTCGGGGGTGTCCTGTCTGAGAGTGTGGGGGGGTCAGGGTCGGGGGTGTCCTGTCTGAGAGTGTGGGGGGTCAGGGTCGGGGGTGTCCTGTCTGACTGTGTGGGGGGTCAGGGTCGGGGGTGTCCTGTCTGAGAGTGTGGGGGGTCAGGGTCGGGGGTGTCCTGTCTGACTGTGTGGGGGGTTAGGGTCTGGGGTGTCCTGTCTGACTGTGTGGGGGGTCAGGGTCGGGGGTGTCCTGTCTGACTGTGTGGGGGGGAGGGTCACTCGGAGGGTCAGGGTCGGGGGTGTCCTGTCTGACTGTGTGGGGGGGAGGGTCACTCGGGGGGTCAGGGTCGGGGGTGTCCTGTCTGACTGTGTGGGGGGGAGGGTCACTCGGGGGGTCAGGGTCGGGGGTGTCCTGTCTGACTGTGTGGGGGGGGAGGGTCACTCGGGGGGTCAGGGTCGGGGGTGTCCTGTCTGACTGTGTGGGGGGGAGGGTCACTCGGGGGGTCAGGGTCGGGGGTGTCCTGTCTGACTGTGTAGGGGGTCAGGGTTGGGGGTGTCCTGTCTGACTGTGTGGGGGGTCAGGGTCGGGGGTGTCCTGTCTGACAGTGTGGGGGGTCAGGGTCGGGGTGTCCTGTCTGACTGTGTGGGGGGTCAGGGTCGCGGGTGTCCTGTCTGACTGTGTGGGGGGTCAGGGTCGGGGGTGTCCTGTCTGACTGTGTGGGGGGTCAGGGTCGGGGGTGTCCTGTCTGAGAGTGTGGGGGGTCAGGGTCGGGGGTGTCCTGTCTGACTGTGTGGGGGTTTAGGGTCTGGGGTGTCCTGTCTGACTGTGTGGGGGGGAGGGTCACTCGGGGGGTCAGGGTCGGGGGTGTCCTGTCTGACTGTGTGGGGGGTCAGGGTCGGGGGTGTTCTGTCTGACTGTGTGGGGGGGAGGGGGAGGGTCACTCGGGGGGTCAGGGCCGGGGGTGTCCTGTCTGAGAGTGTGGGGGGTCAGGGTCGGGGTGTCCTGTCTGACTGTGTGGGGGGTCAGGGTCGGGGGTGTCCTGTCTGACTGTGTGGGGGGTCAGGGTCGGGGGTGTCCTGTCTGACTGTGTGGGGGGTCAGGGTCCGGGGTGTCCTGTCTGACTGTGTGGGGGGGTCAGGGTCGGGGGTGTCCTGTCTGACTGTGTGGGGGGTCAGGGTCGGGGGGTGTCCTGTCTGACTGTGTGGGGGGTCAGGGTCGGGGTGTCCTGTCTGACTGTGTGGGGGGGTCAGGGGTGTCCTGTCTGACTGTGTGGGGGGTCAGGGTCGGGGGTGTCCTGTCTGACTGTGTGGGGGGTCAGGGTCGGGGGTGTCCTGTCTGACAGTGTGGGGGGGTCAGGGTCGGGGTGTCCTGTCTGACTGTGTGGGGGGTCAGGGTCGGGGTGTCCTGTCTGACTGTGTGGGGGGTCAGGGTCGCGGGTGTCCTGTCTGACTGTGTGGGGGGTCAGGGTCGGGGGTGTCCTGTCTGACTGTGTGGGGGGTCAGGGTCGGGGGTGTCCTGTCTGAGAGTGTGGGGAGTCAGGGTCGGGGGTGTCCTGTCTGACTGTGTGGGGGGTTAGGGTCTGGGGTGTCCTGTCTGACTGTGTGGGGGGGAGGGTCACTCGGGGGGTCAGGGTCGGGGGTGTCCTGTCTGACTGTGTGGGGGGTCAGGGTCGGGGGTGTCCTGTCTGACTGTGTGGGGGGGAGGGGGAGGGTCACTCGGGGGGTCAGGGTCGGGGGTGTCCTGTCTGAGAGTGTGGGGGGTCAGGGTCGGGGGTGTCCTGTCTGACTGTGTGGGGGGTCAGGGTCGGGGGTGTCCTGTCTGACTGTGTAGGGGGTCAGGGTCGGGGGTGTCCTGTCTGACTGGTGTGGGGGTCAGGGTCCGGGGTGTCCTGTCTGACAGTGTGGGGGGGTCAGGGTCGGGGGTGTCCTGTCTGACTGTGTGGGGGGGTCAGGGTCGGGGGTGTCCTGTCTGACTGTGTGGGGGGGTCAGGGTCGGGGGTGTCCTGTCTGACTGTGTGGGGGGGTCAGGGTCGGGGGTGTCCTGTCTGACAGTGTGGGGGGGTCAGGGTCGGGGGTGTCCTGTCTGACTGTGTGGGGGGGTCAGGGTCGGGGGTGTCCTGTCTGACTGTGTGGGGGGTCAGGGTCGGGGGTGTCCTGTCTGACTGTGTGGGGGGTCAGGGTCGGGGGTGTCCTGTCTGACTGTGTGGGGGGTCAGGGTCGGGGGTGTCCTGTCTGACTGTGTGGGGGGTCAGGGTCGGGGGTGTCCTGTCTGACTGTGTGGGGGGTCAGGGTCGGGGGTGTCCTGTCTGAGAGTGTGGGGGGTCAGGGTCGGGGGTGTCCTGTCTGACTGTGTGGGGGGTCAGGGTCGGGGGTGTCCTGTCTGAGAGTGTGTGGGGGGGTCAGGGTCGGGGGTGTCCTGTCTGACTGTGTGGGGGGGGGGAGCAGATGTCACTGGACCTGAACCATTAACCCTCCTTCCTGTGCACCGACCTGCTGAGCATTCCCGACAGTTCCAGGCTGTGTTTCTGATCTCGCTCTTGCGGACCCCGTCCCTAGTTGCCCCTTGAGAGGGTTGGAGTGGGGGGGGGTGAGCTCCATGTGCTGCCAGAACCGGTTCAGGACACACTGAGACAGAGGAGGCAGAATGTTTACTGGGTCTGTCTCACAGCTGTACCCTGTCGAGGGGGGGGGTGGGGGTAGTAGGTTTGGACCAGGAGGGGGGGGGGTGGTGGTAGGTGTGGACCAGGAGGGGGGTGGGGGTGGTAGGTGTGGTCCAGGAGGGGGGGGTGGGGGTAGTAGGTGTGGACCAGGAGGGGGGGGGTGGTGGTAGGTGTGGACCAGGAGGGGGGTGGGGGTGGTAGGTGTGGTCCAGGAGGGGGGTGGGGGGGTGAGGGAGGCTGGGCTGGGCTGGGCTGGGCTGTCTATAAAAAGCCAACGTTTCACTGAGCAGATTGCAGAGTGTTCTGAGAGTTACTTCTTTCCCCAACTGAGAGAGAGAGAGAGTTCTGTCCTCAGCCTCGGTGCACGGCAGACCCCAACATCCTTCTCCTGAAAAACTCCAATCGGGAAAAAAAAACACCAGGATAAAAATGAGGTTCCTCCTTTTAGCTGCAAGTCTCGCTCTCTTGGTAGTTCCAGGTAAGAAATCTCAATAACGTTTTTTATTAAAAAAAATATCCCTCGTTGCACGCTGATGCCTCAATTTTAAACCCAAAGACTGAATCTGTTCCTTAAGTTAAAAAGAAATAAACCAGCCAGGGACAAGAGGCAGTTGAATTGGAGACGAGCAGGATTTAATTCTCTCTCTCTCTCTCTCTGTGTGTGTTTAAATCTCCCAAGTGTTTGTAAAATTGGGTTGGAATTGCAAACTCCGGAGTTGGGGCGAGCTTTTTCTGAAGTTATGTAACAGCCCACAAGAGGAAAAAAAACACAGCATTGATCAAGTGACCCTGAAATTTCAGCCAGGAAACTTTCCCCACCCTCCGGCTGTGTGTTGTGTCCTGTGTTTGTTAATTTGATTTTCTCAGTGAGATTTTCCGTCCTGGAGTTGACTTTAGTCGCTGATGTTTCTCAGAGTTAACTGCACCGCCCAGGTCACAAGGAGAAATGTGCTCTCTCTCTCTCTGTTCTACCCCCCTCAGTCACTGCACCCCTGACAAACAGGTCGTTATTCCCAGTTACAAACTAGTGGAAACTTAACCCAACCAGTTAAATTCAACCTCGGTGTCCTCAGAGCGATATTGGCAGCGCAGACGCAAATTTACTGCCCTGCCCTCCCGTTAGTTTGTTCAGAACTTGTGCCACTAGGACACCAGAAACGACACAGGAAAAGCGCCTGTTAAAGAAGCAAAGAGGTTTAAAAATAAACTTCAGCGGGAATAGTGTTCCCTGAGGCGGGGGTGGCATCTGAAATATGAACAGGGAGAGATCACTATCATCTCCCAGACTCAATGGACAAAGGTTACACCCAGAAAGATCTGTTTCTACACATCCCGTTGCTGCCTGCCTTGCTGTGTTCCTCCAGCCTCCTGCCTGTCCCTCCTGCCTGTCCCTCCCGATGCTGCCTGCCTTGCTGTGTTCCTCAGCCTCCTGCCTGTCCCTCCTGATGCTGCCTGCCTTGCTGTGTTCCTCCAGCCTCCTGCCTGTCCCTCCTGATGCTGCCTGCCTTGCTGTGTTCTCCCAGCCTCCTGCCTGTCCCTCCCGATGCTGCCTGCCTTGCTGTGTTCTCCCAGCCTCCTGCCTGTCCCTCCTGATGCTGCCTGCCTTGCTGTGTTCTCCCAGCCTCCTGCCTGTCCCTCCTGATGCTGCCTGCCTTGCTGTGTTCCCCCCAGCCTCCTGCCTGTCCCTCCTGATGCTGCCTGCCTTGCTGTGTTCCCCCAGCCTCCTGCCTGTCCCTCCCGATGCTGTGTTCTCCCAGCCTCCTGCCTGTCCCTCCCGATGCTGCCTGCCTTGCAGTGTTCCCCCAGCCTCTTGCCTGTCCCTCCTGATGCTGCCTGCCTTGCAGTGTTCCTCCAGCCTCCTGCCTGTCCCTCCTGCCTGTCCCTCCCGATGCTGCCTGCCTTGCTGTGTTCTCCCAGCCTCCTGCCTGTCCCTCCTGATGCTGCCTGCCTTGCTGTGTTCTCCCAGCCTCCTGCCTGTCCCTCCTGATGCTGCCTGCCTTGCTGTGTTCCCCCAGCCTCCTGCCTGTCCCTCCCGATGCTGTGTTCTCCCAGCCTCCTGCCTGTCCCTCCTGATGCTGCCTGCCTTGCTGTGTTCCTCCAGCCTCCTGCCTGTCCCTCCGATGCTGCCTGCCTTGCAGTGTTCCCCAGCCTCTTGCCTGTCCCTCCTGATGCTGCCTGCCTTGCAGTGTTCCTCCAGCCTCCTGCCTGTCCCTCCCGATGCTGCCTGCCTTGCTGTGTTCTCCCAGCCTCCTGCCTGTCCCTCCTGATGCTGCCTGCCTTGCTGTGTTCCCCCAGCCTCCTGCCTGTCCCTCCGATGCTGTGTTCTCCCAGCCTCCTGCCTGTCCCTCCTGATGCTGCCTGCCTTGCTGTGTTCTCCAGCCTCCTGCCTGTCCTCCTGATGCTGCCTGCCTTGCTGTGTTCCCCCAGCCTCCTGCCTGTCCCTCCCGATGCTGTGTTCTCCCAGCCTCCTGCCTGTCCCTCCTGATGCTGCCTGCCTTGCTGTGTTCCCCCAGCCTCCTGCCTGTCCCTCCTGATGCTGCCTGCCTTGCTGTGTTCCTCAGCCTCCTGCCTGTCCCTCCTGATGCTGCCTGCCTTGCTGTGTTCTCCCAGCCTCCTGCCTGTCCCTCCTGGTGCCCCCTGCCTTGCTGTGTTCCCCCAGCCTCCTGCCTGTCCCTCCTGATGCCCCCTGCCTTGCTGTGTTCCTCCAGCCTCCTGCCTGTCCCTCCTGATGCTGCCTGCCTTGCTGTGTTCTCCCAGCCTCCTGCCTGTCCCTCCTGATGCTGCCTGCCTTGCTGTGTTCTCCCAGCCTCCTGCCTGTCCCTCCTGATGCTGCCTGCCTTGCTGTGTTCCCCCAGCCTCCTGCCTGTCCCTCCTGATACTGCCTGCCTCCCTGTGTTCCTCCAGCCTCCTGCCTGTCCCTCCTGCCTGTCCCTCTTGATGCTGCCTGCCTTGCTGTGTTCTTCCAGCCTCCTGCCTGTCCCTCCTGATACTGCCTGCCTCGCTGTGTTCCTCCAGCCTCCTGCCTGTCCCTCCCGATGCTGCCTGCCTTGATGTGATCTCCCAGCCTCCTGCCTGTCCCTCCCGATGCTGCCTGCCTTGCTATGTTCCCCCAGCCTCCTGCCTGTCCCTCCCGATGCTGCCTGCCTTGCAGTGTTCCCCCAGCCTCCTGCCTGTCCCTCTTGGTGCTGCCTGCCTTGCAGTGTTCCCCCAGCCTCCTGCCTGTCCCTCCCGATGCTGCCTGCCTTGCTGTGTTCTTCCAGCCTCCTGCCTGTCCCTCCTGATGCTGCCTGTCTTGCAGTGTTCCCCCAGCCTCCTGCCTGTCCCTCCCGATGCTGCCTGCCTTGATGTGATCTCCCAGCCTCCTGCCTGTCCCTCCTGATGCTGCCTGCCTTGCTGTGCTCCCCCAGCCTCCTGCCTGTCCCTCCTGATGCTGCTGCCTTACTGTGTTCCCCCAGCCTCCTGCCTGTCCCCTCCTGATGCTGCCTGCCTTGCTGTGCTCCCCCAGCCTCCTGCCTGTCCCTCCCGATGCTGCCTGCCTTGCTGTGTTCTCCCAGCCTCCTGCCTGTCCCTCCTGATGCTGCCTGCCTTGCTGTGCTCCCCCAGCCTCCTGCCTGTCCCTCCTGATGCTGCCTGCCTTACTGTGTTCCCCCAGCCTCCTGCCTGTCCCTCTTGGTGCTGCCTGTCTTGCAGTGTTCCCCAGCCTCCTGCCTGTCCCTCCTGATGCTGCTGCCTTGCTGTGTTCCCCCAGCCTCCTGCCTGTCCCTCCTGATGCTGCCTGCCTTGCTGTGTTCTCCCAGCCTCCTGCCTGTCCCTCCCGATGCTGCCTGCCTTGCTGTGTTCCCCCACCCTCCTGCTTGTCCCTCCTGATGCTGCCTGCCTTGCTGTGTTCCCCCAGCCTCCTGCCTGTCCCTCTTGGTGCTGCCTGCCTTGCTGTGTTCCTCCAGCCTCCTGCCTGTCCCTCCTGATGCTGCCTGCCTTGCTGTGTTCTCCCAGCCTCCTGCTTGTCCCTCCTGATGCTGCCTGCCTTGCTGTGTTCTCCCAGCCTCCTGCCTGTCCCTCCCGATGCTGCCTGCCTTGCTGTGTTCCCCCACCCTCCTGCCTGTCTCCCCTGATACTGCCTGCCTTGCAGTGTTCCCCCACCCTCCTGCCTGTCTCCCCTGATACTGCCCTGCCTTGCTGTGTTCCCCCAGCCTCCTGCCTGTCCCTCCCGATACTGCCTGCCTCGCTGTGTTCCCCCAGCCTCCTGCCTGTCCCTCCTGCCTGTCCCTCCTGATGCTGCCTGCCTTGCTGTGTTCTCCCAGCCTCCTGCCTGTCCCTCCTGATACTGCCTGCCTCGCTGTGTTCCTCCAGCCTCCTGCCTGTCCCTCCGATGCTGCCTGCCTTGATGTGATCTCCCAGCCTCCTGCCTGTCCCTCCCGATGCTGCCTGCCTTGCAGTGTTCCCCCAGCCTCTTGCCTGTCCCTCCTGATGCTGCCTGCCTTGCTATGTTCCCCCAGCCTCTTGCCTGTCCCTCCTGATGCTGCCTGCCTTGCTGTGTTCCTCCAGCCTCCTGCCTGTCCCTCCTGATGCTGCCTGCCTTGCAGTGTTCCCCCAGCCTCCTGCCTGTCCCTCCTGATGCTGCCTGCCTTGCTATGTTCCCCCAGCCTCCTGCCTGTCCCTCCCGATGCTGCCTGCCTTGCAGTGTTACCCCAGCCTCCTGCCTGTCCCTCCCGATGCTGCCTGCCTTGCTGTGTTCTTCCAGCCTCCTGCCTGTCCCTCCTGATGCTGCCTGTCTTGCAGTGTTCCCCCAGCCTCCTGCCTGTCCCTCTTGGTGCTGCCTGCCTTGCAGTGTTCCCCCAGCTCCTGCCTGTCCCTCCCAATGCTGCCTGCCTTGATGTGATCTCCCAGCCTCCTGCCTGTCCCTCTTGGTGCTGCCTGCCTTGCAGTGTTCCCCCCAGCCTCCTGCCTGTCCTCCTGATGCTGCCTGCCTTGCTGTGTTCCCCCAGCCTCCTGCCTGTCCCTCCTGATGCTGCCTGCCTTGCTGTGTTCTCCCAGCCTCCTGCCTGTCCCTCCCGATGCTGCCTGCCTTGCTGTGTTCCCCCACCCTCCTGCCTGTCCCTCCTGATGCTGCCTGCCTTGCTGTGTTCTCCCAGCCTCCTGCCTGTCCCTCCCGATGCTGCCTGCCTTGCTGTGTTCCCCACCCTCCTGCCTGTCCCTCCCGATACTGCCTGCCTTGCTGTGTTCTCCCAGCCTCCTGCCTGTCCCTCCCGATTGCTGCCTGCCTTGCTGTGTTTCCCCCACCCTCCTGCCTGTCCCTCATGATGCTGCCTGCCTTGCTGTGTTCTCCCAGCCTCCTGCCTGTCCCTCCCGATGCTGCCTGCCTTGCTGTGTTCCCCCACCCTCCTGCCTGTCCCTCCCGATACTGCCTGCCTTGCTGTGTTAGTGGGGAGTCAGTAGGGGAGTTCCTCACTGCAGGATTCCCAGCCGCTGACCTGCTCCTGTAGCCACTGTGTGTATGTGGTGAGTCCAGTTGATTTGATTTGGTTGATTATTGTCCCATGTACCTGGATACAGTGAAAAATGTTGTTTTGCGTGCAGTACAGGTAGATCATACAGTACAACGTGCAGTACAATGGCAGAACAGAACAAGATATACCGTGTTCCTGCTGCAGAGAAGGTACACACAGAGAGAAAGATCAACATTAGATTCCGGTGGTCCATTCAGAAGGCTAATAACAGCGGGGGAGAAGTCTGTTGGTCCCTGTGTTTAGGATGACAGAAGAGATTGGAACCGGGGTGGGAGGCTCTTCGATGTTGGGGAGTGGGGATGGAGTCGATGGCTGGCAGGTTGGATTGTGTGATGGGCTTGGTCGATGATCAGCCCCCAGGACGTTGATACTGACGCTGACACCTGTTGAACGCCCAAAGGGCACGATGGTTCGATTCTGTCTTATCAGAGCTGGTCATTGCCTGGTAACTCACGTGGGGGTGTGGGGTGGGGGAGAGTTGGTGGTGGGGGGGTGGGGGAGGTTGAAAGTCACTTGATGCACAGCAAGATCCAAATTTGTCACAGAGAAGGAATGTGGCTGATGATTTGTTTCCCTTGTTCCTTGTGTCTTGGAATCCAACAGGAATGACTCTGAGATGTTTCAGGTGTACACTCAGCACTTCTATCTGCGTCTCCCGAGTGACCTGCGATGAGAATGAACTGTGCTATTTCCGAAACCGCACCGCACGTACGTTTGGGGCATTTTTTAACCTTCAGTCCCTGGCTTTCAGCAGCTTGGGTAGTGTTTGTCTCGGGTCTCTCCTTCCCTTTCCCTGGGACCAGCCCTGGGCTGTTTACCAGCAGGCCTCTCACTGGTGTTCAATTTAACCCAGTGACTCACACAGCCAGCAGCTCAGAGTCGTAACCAACTCCTGTCCGTTTCCCAGCACCCTCCCTGGATCGTTCACAGGAACCATGAGAGGCTGAGTGTTTTTGGAACATCCAGACTTTAATTAGACAGACTCCCCTCCCCCCTCTCCCTCTCTCTGGAGAATGGATCAGATTACATTACAGTGTGGAAACAGGCCCTTCGGCCCAACAAGTCCACACCGACCCACCGAAGCACAAACCCACTCAGACCCCTACATTTACCCTTTACCTAACACTACGGGCAATTTCCCCATGGCCAATCCACCCTGACCTGCATCTTTGGACTGTGGGAGGAAACGGAGCACCCGGAGGAAACCCACACAGACACAGGGAGAATGTACAAACTCCACACAGTCAGTCGCCTGAGGTGGGAATTGAACCCGGGTGTCTGGCGCTGTGAGGCAGCAGTGCTAACCACTGTGTCACCGTGGGGGGAGAGTAGGGCCCTGGCACTGTGAGGCAGCGGTGTTAACCACTGTGTCACCGTGGGGGGAGAGTAGGTTGGTGCTGTGAGGCAGCGGTGTTAACCACTGTGTCACCGTGGGGGGAGAGTAGGTTGGCGCTGTGAGGCAGCGGTGTTAACCACTGTGTCACCGTGGGGGGGAGAGTAGGTTGGCGCTGTGAGGGGGCAGCGGTGTTAACCACTGTGTCACCGTGGGGGGAGAGTAGGGCCCTGGCGCTGTGAGGCAGCGGTGTTAACCACTGTGTCACCGTGGGGGGAGAGTAGGTTGGCGCTGTGAGGCAGCGGTGTTAACCACTGTGTCACCCGTGGGGGGAGAGTAGGGCCCTGGCGCTGTGAGGCAGCGGTGTTAACCACTGTGTCACCGTGGGGGGAGAGTAGGTTGGCGCTGTGAGGCAGCGGTGTTAACCACTGTGTCACCGTGGGGGGAGAGTAGGGCCCTGGCGCTGTGAGGCAGCGGTGTTAACCACTGTGTCACCGTGGGGGGAGAGTAGGTTGGTGCTGTGAGGCAGCGGGTGTTAACCACTGTGTCACCGTGGGGGGAGAGTAGGTTGGCGCTGTGAGGCAGCGGTGTTAACCACTGTGTCACCGTGAGGGGAGAGTAGGTTGGCGCTGTGAGGCAGCGGTGTTAACCACTGTGTCACCGTGGGGGGAGAGTAGGGCCCTGGTGCTGTGAGGCAGCGGTGTTAACCACTGTGTCAAATTGGGGGGAGAGTAGGTTGGCGCTGTGAGGCAGCGGTGCTAACCACTGTGTCACCGTGGGGGGAGAGTAGGTTGGCGCTGTGAGGCAGCGGTGCTAACCACTGTGTCACCGTGGGGGGAGAGTAGGTTGGTGCTGTGAGGCAGCGGTTGTTAACCACTGTGTCACCGTGGGGGGAGAGTAGGTTGGCGCTGTGAGGCAGCGGTGTTAACCACTGTGTCACCGTGGGGGGAGAGTAGGTTGGTGCTGTGAGGCAGCGGTGTTAACCACTGTGTCACCGTGAGGGGAGAGTAGGTTGGCGCTGTGAGGCAGCGGTGCTAACCACTGTGTCACCGTGAGGGGAGAGTAGGTTGGCGCTGTGAGGCAGCGGTGTTAACCACTGTGTCACCGTGGGGGGAGAGTAGGGCCCTGGTGCTGTGAGGCAGCGGTGTTAACCACTGTGTCACCGTGGGGGGAGAGTAGGTTGGCGCTGTGAGGCAGCGGTGTTAACCACTGTGTCACCGTGAGGGGAGAGTAGGTTGGCGCTGTGAGGCAGCGGTGTTAACCACTGTGTCACCGTGGGGGGGAGAGTAGGGCCCTGGCGCTGTGAGGCAGCGGTGTTAACCACTGTGTCACCGTGAGGGGAGAGTAGGTTGGCGCTGTGAGGCAGCGGTGTTAACCACTGTGTCACCGTGGGGGGAGAGTAGGGCCCTGGTGCTGTGAGGCAGCCGGTGTTAACCACTGTGTCACCGTGGGGGGAGAGTAGGTTGGCGCTGTGAGGCAGCGGTGTTAACCACTGTGTCACCGTGGGGGGAGAGTAGGGCCCTGGCGCTGTGAGGCAGCGGTGTTAACCACTGTGTCACCGTGAGGGGAGAGTAGGTTGGCGCTGTGAGGCAGCGGTGTTAACCACTGTGTCACCGTGGGGGGAGAGTAGGGCCCTGGTGCTGTGAGGCAGCGGTGTTAACCACTGTGTCACCGTGGGGGGAGAGTAGGTTGGCGCTGTGAGGCAGCGGTGTTAACCACTGTGTCACCGTGGGGGGAGAGTAGGGCCCTGGTGCTGTGAGGCAGCGGTGTTAACCCACTGTGTCACCGTGGGGGAGAGTAGGTTGGCGCTGTGAGGCAGCGGTGTTAACCACTGTGTCCACCGTGGGGGGAGAGTAGGGCCCTGGCGCTGTGAGGCAGCGGTGTTAACCACTGTGTCACCGTGGGGGGAGAGTAGGTTGGCGCTGTGAGGCAGCGGTGTTAACCACTGTGTCACCGTGAGGGGAGAGTAGGTTGGCGCTGTGAGGCAGCGGTGCTTAACCACTGTGTCACCGTGGGGGGAGAGTAGGTTGGCGCTGTGAGGCAGCGGTGTTAACCACTGTGTCACCGTGGGGGGAGAGTAGGTTGGCGCTGTGAGGCAGCGGTGTTAACCACTGTGTCACCGTGGGGGGAGAGTAGGTTGGCGCTGTGAGGCAGCGGTGTTAACCACTGTGTCACCGTGGGGGGAGAGTAGGTTGGCGCTGTGAGGCTGCGGTGTTAACCACTGTGTCACCGTGAGGGGAGAGTAGGTTGGCGCTGTGAGGCTGCGGTACTAACCACCGTGGGGGGAGGAGTAGGGCCCTGGCACTGTGAGGCAGCGGTGCTAACCACCGTGGGGGGAGAGTAGGGCCCTGGCACTGTGAGGCAGCGGTGCTAACCACCGTGGGGGGAGAGTAGGGCCCTGGCACTGTGAGGCAGCGGTGCTAACCACCGTGGGGGGAGAGTTGTGGGCTTGCCCTGCCCAGTGACTCAGTCCTGAGTTTGGGACGGTCAGCAGGAAATGCAAGGGTCAAATAA
>NC_092768.1:10502478-10615803 GCF_047496795.1 Chiloscyllium punctatum | reverse complement strand
CAGCAGGAAGGTCTCACACACAGATACACCCGGTTACACAGCAGGAAGGTCTCACACAGATACACCCGGTTACACAGCAGGAAGGTCACACACAGATACACCCGGTTACACAGCAAGGCAGGACACACACAGAAACACCCGGTTACACAGCAGGAAGGTCACACACACAGATACACCCGGTTACACAGCAGGAAGGTCACACACAGATACACCCGGTTACACAGCAGGAAGGTCACACACAGATACACCCGGTTACACAGCAGGAAGGTCTCACACAGATACACCCGGTTACACAGCAGGAAGGTCACACACAGATACACCCGGTTACACAGCAGGAAGGTCACACACACAGATACACCCGGTTACACAGCAGGAAGGTCACACACACAGATACACCCGGTTACACAGCAGGAAGGTCTCACACACAGATACACCCGGTTACACAGCAGGAAGGTCTCACACACAGATACACCCGGTTACACAGCAGGAAGGTCACACACACAGAT
Organism: Chiloscyllium punctatum; assembly: GCF_047496795.1. Lineage (NCBI taxonomy): Eukaryota > Metazoa > Chordata > Chondrichthyes > Orectolobiformes > Hemiscylliidae > Chiloscyllium > Chiloscyllium punctatum. Next base: position 10,615,297 of record NC_092768.1, on the reverse strand, counting down.
ACACCCGGTTACACAGCAGGAAGGTCACACACAGATACACCCGGTTACACAGCAGGAAGGTCACACACACAGATACACCCGGTTACACAGCAGGAAGGTCTCACACACAGATACACCCGGTCACACAGCAGGAAGGTCACACACACAGATACACCCGGTTACACAGCAGGAAGGTCACACACACAGATACACCCGGTTACACAGCAGGAAGGTCTCACACACAGATACACCCGGTTACACAGCAGGAAGGTCTCACACACAGATACACCCGGTTACACAGCAGGAAGGTCACACACACAGATACACCCGGTTACACAGCAGGAAGGTCACACACAGATACACCCGGTTACACAGCAGGAAGGTCACACACAGATACACCCGGTTACACAGCAGGAAGGTCTCACACACAGATACACCCGGTTACACAGCAGGAAGGTCTCACACACAGATACACCCGGTTACACAGCAGGAAGGTCTCACACACAGATACACCCGGTTACACAGCAGGAAGGTCACACACACAGATACACCCGGTTACACAGCAGGAAGGTCACACACACAGATACACCCGGTTACACAGCAGGAAGGTCTCACACACAGATACACCCGGTTACACAGCAGGAAGGTCACACACACAGATACACCCGGTTACACAGCAGGAAGGTCTCACACACAGATACACCCGGTTACACAGCAGGAAGGTCTCACACACAGATACACCCGGTTACACAGCAGGAAGGTCACACACAGATACACCCGGTTACACAGCAGGAAGGTCACACACACAGATACACCCGGTTACACAGCAGGAAGGTCACACACACAGATACACCCGGTTACACAGCAGGAAGGTCTCACACAGATACACCCGGTTACACAGCAGGAAGGTCACACACAGATACACCCGGTTACACAGCAGGAAGGTCACACACAGATACACCCGGTTACACAGCAGGAAGGTCACACACAGATACACCCGGTTACACAGCAGGAAGGTCTCACACACAGATACACCCGGTTACACAGCAGGAAGGTCACACACAGATACACCCGGTTACACAGCAGGAAGGTCACACACAGATACACCCGGTTACACAGCAGGAAGGTCACACACACAGATACACCCGGTTACACAGCAGGAAGGTCTCACACACAGATACACCCGGTTACACAGCAGGAAGGTCTCACACACAGATACACCCGGTTACACAGCAGGAAGGTCACACACAGATACACCGGTTACACAGCAGGAAGGTCACACACACAGATACACCCGGTTACACAGCAGGAAGGTCTCACACACAGATACACCCGGTTACACAGCAGGAAGGTCACACACACAGATACACCCGGTTACACAGCAGGAAGGTCACACACACAGATACACCCGGTTACACAGCAGGAAGGTCACACACACAGATACACCCGGTTACACAGCAGGAAGGTCTCACACACAGATACACCCGGTTACACAGCAGGAAGGTCACACACAGATACACCCGGTTACACAGCAGGAAGGTCTCACACACAGATACACCCGGTTACACAGCAGGAAGGTCTCACACAGATACACCCGGTTACACAGCAGGAAGGTCACACACAGATACACCCGGTTACACAGCAGGAAGGTCACACACAGACACACCCGGTTACACAGCAGGAAGGTCTCACACACAGATACACCCGGTTACACAGCAGGAAGGTCTCACACAGATACACCCGGTTACACAGCAGGAAGGTCTCACACAGATACACCCGGTTACACAGCAGGAAGGTCACACACAGATACACCCGGTTACACAGCAGGAAGGTCACACACAGATACACCCGGTTACACAGCAGGAAGGTCTCACACACAGATACACCCGGTTACACAGCAGGAAGGTCTCACACACAGATACACCCGGTTACACAGCAGGAAGGTCACACACAGATACACCCGGTTACACAGCAGGAAGGTCACACACACAGATACACCCGGTTACACAGCAGGAAGGTCACACACAGATACACCCGGTTACACAGCAGGAAGGTCTCACACACAGATACACCCGGTTACACAGCAGGAAGGTCTCACACAGATACACCCGGTTACACAGCAGGAAGGTCACACACACAGATACACCCGGTTACACAGCAGGAAGGTCACACACAGATACACCCGGTTACACAGCAGGAAGGTCTCACACAGATACACCCGGTTACACAGCAGGAAGGTCTCACACACAGATACACCCGGTTACACAGCAGGAAGGTCACACACAGATACACCCGGTTACACAGCAGGAAGGTCTCACACACAGATACACCCGGTTACACAGCAGGAAGGTCTCACACAGATACACCCGGTTACACAGCAGGAAGGTCACACACACAGATACACCCGGTTACACAGCAGGAAGGTCACACACAGATACACCCGGTTACACAGCAGGAAGGTCACACACACAGATACACCCGGTTACACAGCAGGAAGGTCACACACAGATACACCCGGTTACACAGCAGGAAGGTCACACACAGATACACCCGGTTACACAGCAGGAAGGTCTCACACAGATACACCCGGTTACACAGCAGGAAGGTCACACACAGATACACCCGGTTACACAGCAGGAAGGTCTCACACAGATACACCCGGTTACACAGCAGGAAGGTCACACACACAGATACACCCGGTTACACAGCAGGAAGGTCTCACACACAGATACACCCGGTTACACAGCAGGAAGGTCTCACACACAGATACACCCGGTTACACAGCAGGAAGGTCACACACAGATACACCCGGTTACACAGCAGGAAGGTCACACACAGATACACCCGGTTACACAGCAGGAAGGTCACACACACAGATACACCCGGTTACACAGCAGGAAGGTCTCACACACAGATACACCCGGTTACACAGCAGGAAGTTCACACACACAGATACACCCGGTTACACAGCAGGAAGGTCACACACACAGATACACCCGGTTACACAGCAGGAAGGTCACACACACAGATACACCCGGTTACACAGCAGGAAGGTCTCACACACAGATACACCCGGTTACACAGCAGGAAGGTCACACACAGATACACCCGGTTACACAGCAGGAAGGTCTCACACACAGATACACCCGGTTACACAGCAGGAAGGTCTCACACACAGATACACCCGGTTACACAGCAGGAAGGTCACACACACAGATACACCCGGTTACACAGCAGGAAGGTCACACACACAGATACACCCGGTTACACAGCAGGAAGGTCTCACACACAGATACACCCGGTTACACAGCAGGAAGGTCACACACAGATACACCCGGTTACACAGCAGGAAGGTCACACACAGATACACCCGGTTACACAGCAGGAAGGTCACACACAGATACACCCGGTTACACAGCAGGAAGGTCACACACAGATACACCCGGTTACACAGCAGGAAGGTCACACACACAGATTCACCCGGTTACACAGCAGGAAGGTCTCACACAGATACACCCGGTTACACAGCAGGAAGGTCTCACACACAGATACACCCGGTTACACAGCAGGAAGGTCTCACACACAGATACACCCGGTTACACAGCAGGAAGGTCTCACACAGATACACCCGGTTACACAGCAGGAAGGTCTCACACAGATACACCCGGTTACACAGCAGGAAGGTCACACACAGATACACCCGGTTACACAGCAGGAAGGTCACACACAGATACACCCGGTTACACAGCAGGAAGGTCACACACAGATACACCCGGTTACACAGCAGGAAGGTCACACACACAGATTCACCCGGTTACACAGCAGGAAGGTCTCACACAGATACACCCGGTTACACAGCAGGAAGGTCACACACAGATACACCCGGTTACACAGCAGGAAGGTCTCACACAGATACACCCGGTTACACAGCAGGAAGGTCACACACAGACACACCCGGTTACACAGCAGGAAGGTCACACACAGATACATCCGGTTACACAGCAGGAAGGTCACACACACAGATACACCCGGTTACACAGCAGGAAGGTCACACACAGATACACCCGGTTACACAGCAGCAGGTCACACACAGAAACACCCGGTTACACAGCAGGAAGGTCACACACACAGATACACCCGGTTACACAGCAGGAAGGTCACACACAGATACACCCGGTTACACAGCAGGAAGGTCACACACAGATACACCCGGTTACACAGCAGGAAGGTCTCACACAGATACACCCGGTTACACAGCAGGAAGGTCACACACAGATACACCCGGTTACACAGCAGGAAGGTCTCACACACAGATACACCCGGTTACACAGCAGGAAGGTCACACACACAGATACACCCGGTTACACAGCAGGAAGGTCTCACACACACAGATACACCCGGTTACACAGCAGGAAGGTCTCACACACAGATACACCCGGTTACACAGCAGGAAGGCCACACACAGATACACCCGGTTACACAGCAGGAAGGTCACACACAGATACACCCGGTTACACAGCAGGAAGGTCACACACACAGATACACCCGGTTACACAGCAGGAAGGTCTCACACACAGATACACCCGGTTACACAGCAGGAAGTTCACACACACAGATACACCCGGTTACACAGCAGGAAGGTCACACACACAGATACACCCGGTTACACAGCAGGAAGGTCACACACACAGATACACCCGGTTACACAGCAGGAAGGTCTCACACACAGATACACCCGGTTACACAGCAGGAAGGTCACACACAGATACACCCGGTTACACAGCAGGAAGGTCTCACACACAGATACACCCGGTTACACAGCAGGAAGGTCTCACACACAGATACACCCGGTTACACAGCAGGAAGGTCACACACAGATACACCCGGTTACACAGCAGGAAGGTCACACACAGACACACCCGGTTACACAGCAGGAAGGTCTCACACACAGATACACCCGGTTACACAGCAGGAAGGTCTCACACAGATACACCCGGTTACACAGCAGGAAGGTCTCACACACAGATACACCCGGTTACACAGCAGGAAGGTCACACACAGATACACCCGGTTACACAGCAGGAAGGTCACACACAGATACACCCGGTTACACAGCAGGAAGGTCTCACACACAGATACACCCGGTTACACAGCAGGAAGGTCTCACACACAGATACACCCGGTTACACAGCAGGAAGGTCACACACAGATACACCCGCTTACACAGCAGGAAGGTCACACACAGATACACCCGGTTACACAGCAGGAAGGTCTCACACACAGATACACCCGGTTACACAGCAGGAAGGTCACACACAGATACACCCGGTTACACAGCAGGAAGGTCTCACACACAGATACACCCGGTTACACAGCAGGAAGGTCTCACACAGATACACCCGGTTACACAGCAGGAAGGTCACACACAGATACACCCGGTTACACAGCAGGAAGGTCACACACAGATACACCCGGTTACACAGCAGGAAGGTCACACACAGATACACCCGGTTACACAGCAGGAAGGTCTCACACACAGATACACCCGGTTACACAGCAGGAAGGTCACACACAGATACACCCGGTTACACAGCAGGAAGGTCTCACACACAGATACACCCGGTTACACAGCAGGAAGGTCTCACACAGATACACCCGGTTACACAGCAGGAAGGTCACACACACAGATACACCCGGTTACACAGCAAGAAGGACACACACAGATACACCCGGTTACACAGCAGGAAGGTCTCACACACAGATACACCCGGTTACACAGCAGGAAGGTCACACACAGATACACCCGGTTACACAGCAGGAAGGTCACACACAGATACACCCGGTTACACAGCAGGAAGGTCTCACACAGATACACCCGGTTACACAGCAGGAAGGTCACACACAGATACACCCGGTTACACAGCAGGAAGGTCTCACACAGATACACCCGGTTACACAGCAGGAAGGTCACACACACAGATACACCCGGTTACACAGCAGGAAGGTCTCACACACACAGATACACCCGGTTACACAGCAGGAAGGTCTCACACACAGATACACCCGGTTACACAGCAGGAAGGTCACACACAGATACACCCGGTTACACAGCAGGAAGGTCACACACAGATACACCCGGTTACACAGCAGGAAGGTCACACACACAGATACACCCGGTTACACAGCAGGAAGGTCTCACACACAGATACACCCGGTTACACAGCAGGAAGGTCACACACAGATACACCCGGTTACACAGCAGGAAGGTCACACACACAGATACACCCGGTTACACAGCAGGAAGGTCACACACACAGATACACCCGGTTACACAGCAGGAAGGTCTCACACACAGATACACCCGGTTACACAGCAGGAAGGTCACACACACAGATACACCCGGTTACACAGCAGGAAGGTCTCACACACAGATACACCCGGTTACACAGCAGGAAGGTCTCACACACAGATACACCCGGTTACACAGCAGGAAGGTCACACACAGATACACCCGGTTACACAGCAGGAAGGTCACACACAGATACACCCGGTTACACAGCAGGAAGGTCTCACACACAGATACACCCGGTTACACAGCAGGAAGGTCTCACACAGATACACCCGGTTACACAGCAGGAAGGTCACACACAGATACACCCGGTTACACAGCAGGAAGGTCACACACAGATACACCCGGTTACACAGCAGGAAGGTCCACACACAGATACACCCGGTTACACAGCAGGAAGGTCTCACACACAGATACACCCGGTTACACAGCAGGAAGGTCTCACACACAGATACACCCGGTTACACAGCAGGAAGGTCTCACACACAGATACACCCGGTTACACAGCAGGAAGGTCTCACACACAGATACACCCGGTTACACAGCAGGAAGGTCACACACAGATACACCCGGTTACACAGCAGGAAGGTCACACACAGATACACCCGGTTACACAGCAGGAAGGTCTCACACAGATACACCCGGTTACACAGCAGGAAGGTCTCACACAGATACACCCGGTTACACAGCAGGAAGGTCACACACACAGATACACCCGGTTACACAGCAGGAAGGTCACACACAGATACACCCGGTTACACAGCAGGAAGGTCTCACACAGATACACCCGGTTACACAGCAGGAAGGTCACACACAGATACACCCGGTTACACAGCAGGAAGGTCACACACAGATACACCCGGTTACACAGCAGGAAGGTCTCACACAGATACACCCGGTTACACAGCAGGAAGGTCACACACAGATACACCCGGTTACACAGCAGGAAGGTCACACACAGATACACCCGGTTACACAGCAGGAAGGTCTCACACAGATACACCCGGTTACACAGCAGGAAGGTCACACACAGATACACCCGGTTACACAGCAGGAAGGTCACACACAGATACACCCGGTTACACAGCAGGAAGGTCACACACAGATACACCCGGTTACACAGCAGGAAGGTCTCACACACAGATACACCCGGTTACACAGCAGGAAGGTCTCACACACAGATACACCCGGTTACACAGCAGGAAGGTCACACACAGATACACCCGGTTACACAGCAGGAAGGTCTCACACACAGATACACCCGGTTACACAGCAGGAAGGTCTCACACACAGATACACCCGGTTACACAGCAGGAAGGTCACACACAGATACACCCGGTTACACAGCAGGAAGGTCACACACACAGATACACCCGGTTACACAGCAGGAAGGTCTCACACAGATACACCCGGTTACACAGCAGGAAGGTCACACACACAGATACACCCGGTTACACAGCAGGAAGGTCTCACACAGATACACCCGGTTACACAGCAGGAAGGTCTCACACACAGATACACCCGGTTACACAGCAGGAAGGTCACACACAGATACACCCGGTTACACAGCAGGAAGGTCACACACACAGATACACCCGGTTACACAGCAGGAAGGTCTCACACAGATACACCCGGTTACACAGCAGGAAGGTCACACACAGATACACCCGGTTACACAGCAGGAAGGTCACACACAGATACACCCGGTTACACAGCAGGAAGGTCACACACAGATACACCCGGTTACACAGCAGGAAGGTCACACACAGATACACCCGGTTACACAGCAGGAAGGTCTCACACAGATACACCCGGTTACACAGCAGGAAGGTCACACACACAGATACACCCGGTTACACAGCAGGAAGGTCACACACACAGATACACCCGGTTACACAGCAGGAAGGTCACACACACAGATACACCCGGTTACACAGCAGGAAGGTCACACACACAGATACACCCGGTTACACAGCAGGAAGGTCTCACACACAGATACACCCGGTTACACAGCAGGAAGGTCACACACAGATACACCCGGTTACACAGCAGGAAGGTCACACACACAGATACACCCGGTTACACAGCAGGAAGGTCACACACAGATACACCCGGTTACACAGCAGGAAGGTCACACACAGATACACCCGGTTACACAGCAGGAAGGTCACACACACAGATACACCCGGTTACACAGCAGGAAGGTCACACACACAGATACACCCGGTTACACAGCAGGAAGGTCACACACACAGATACACCCGGTTACACAGCAGGAAGGTCACACACACAGATACACCCGGTTACACAGCAGGAAGGTCACACACACAGATACACCCGGTTACACAGCAGGAAGGTCTCACACAGATACACCCGGTTACACAGCAGGAAGGTCTCACACACAGATACACCCGGTTACACAGCAGGAAGGTCACACACAGATACACCCGGTTACACAGCAGGAAGGTCACACACACAGATACACCCGGTTACACAGCAGGAAGGTCTCACACACAGATACACCCGGTTACACAGCAGGAAGGTCACACACAGATACACCCGGTTACACAGCAGGAAGGTCACACACACAGATACACCCGGTTACACAGCAGGAAGGTCTCACACACAGATACACCCGGTTACACAGCAGGAAGGTCACACACACAGATACACCCGGTTACACAGCAGGAAGGTCTCACACACAGATACACCCGGTTACACAGCAGGAAGGTCACACACAGATACACCCGGTTACACAGCAGGAAGGTCTCACACAGATACACCCGGTTACACAGCAGGAAGGTCACACACAGATAGACCCGGTTACACAGCAGGAAGGTCACACACACAGATACACCCGGTTACACAGCAGGAAGGTCTCACACACAGATACACCCGGTTACACAGCAGGAAGGTCTCACACACAGATACACCCGGTTACACAGCAGGAAGGTCTCACACACAGATACACCCGGTTACACAGCAGGAAGGTCTCACACACAGATACACCCGGTTACACAGCAGGAAGGTCACACACACAGATACACCCGGTTACACAGCAGGAAGGTCACACACAGATACACCCGGTTACACAGCAGGAAGGTCTCACACAGATACACCCGGTTACACAGCAGGAAGGTCACACACAGATACACCCGGTTACACAGCAGGAAGGTCACACACAGATACACCCGGTTACACAGCAGGAAGGTCTCACACAGATACACCCGGTTACACAGCAGGAAGGTCTCACACAGATACACCCGGTTACACAGCAGGAAGGTCTCACACAGATACACCCGGTTACACAGCAGGAAGGTCACACACTGATACACCCGGTTACACAGCAGGAAGGTCACACACAGATACACCCGGTTACACAGCAGGAAGGTCACACACAGATACACCCGGTTACACAGCAGGAAGGTCTCACACAGATACACCCGGTTACACAGCAGGAAGGTCACACACTGATACACCCGGTTACACAGCAGGAAGGTCTCACACACAGATACACCCGGTTACACAGCAGGAAGGTCACACACAGATACACCCGGTTACACAGCAGGAAGGTCACACACACAGATACACCCGGTTACACAGCAGGAAGGTCTCACACACAGATACACCCGGTTACACAGCAGGAAGGTCTCACACAGATACACCCGGTTACACAGCAGGAAGGTCACACACTGATACACCCGGTTACACAGCAGGAAGGTCTCACACACAGATACACCCGGTTACACAGCAGGAAGGTCTCACACAGATACACCCGGTTACACAGCAGGAAGGTCACACACACAGATACTCCCGGTTACACAGCAGGAAGGTCACACACACAGATACACCCGGTTACACAGCAGGAAGGTCTCACACAGATACACCCGGTTACACAGCAGGAAGGTCACACACACAGATACACCCGGTTACACAGCAGGAAGGTCACACACACAGATACACCCGGTTACACAGCAGGAAGGTCTCACACACAGATACACCTGGTTACACAGCAGGAAGGTCACACACACAGATACACCCGGTTACACAGCAGGAAGGTCACACACAGATACACCCGGTTACACAGCAGGAAGGTCACACACACAGATACACCCGGTGACACAGCAGGAAGGTCACACACAGATACACCCGGTTACACAGCAGGAAGGTCACACACACAGATACACCCGGTTACACAGCAGGAAGGTCACACACACAGATACACCCGGTTACACAGCAGGAAGGTCACACACACAGATACACCCGGTTACACAGCAGGAAGGTCACACACACAGATACACCCGGTTACACAGCAGGAAGGTCACACACAGATACACCCGGTTACACAGCAGGAAGGTCTCACACACAGGTACACCCGGTTACACAGCAGGAAGGTCTCACACAGATACACCCGGTTACACAGCAGGAAGGTCTCACACAGATACACCCGGTTACACAGCAGGAAGGTCACACACAGATAAACCCGGTTACACAGCAGGAAGGTCTCACACACAGATACACCCGGTTACACAGCAGGAAGGTCACACACAGATACACCCGGTTACACAGCAGGAAGGTCTCCCACAGATACACCCGGTTACACAGCAGGAAGGTCACACACATAGATACACCCGGTTACACAGCAGGAAGGTCACACACAGATACACCCGGTTACACAGCAGGAAGGTCACACACACAGATACACCCGGTTACACAGCAGGAAGGTCTCACACACAGATACACCCGGTTACACAGCAGGAAGGTCACACACACAGATACACCCGGTTACACAGCAGGAAGATCACACACAGATACACCCGGTTACACAGCAGGAAGGTCACACACACAGATACACCCGGTTACACAGCAGGAAGGTCACACACAGATACACCCGGTTAGACCGCAGGAAGGTCACACACACAGATACACCCGGTTACACAGCAGGAAGGTCTCACACACAGACACACCCGGTTAGACAGCAGGAAGGTCACACACACAGATACACCCGGTTACACAGCAGGAAGGTCTCACACACAGATACACCCGGTTACACAGCAGGAAGGTCTCACACACAGATACACCCGGTTAGACCGCAGGAAGGTCACACACACAGATACACCCGGTTACACAGCAGGAAGGTCACACACACAGATACACCCGGTTACACAGCAGGAAGGTCTCACACACAGATACACCCGGTTACACAGCAGGAAGGTCACACACACAGATACACCCGGTTACACAGCAGGAAGATCACACACAGATACACCCGGTTACACAGCAGGAAGGTCACACACACAGATACACCCGGTTACACAGCAGGAAGGTCACACACAGATACACCCGGTTAGACCGCAGGAAGGTCACACACACAGATACACCCGGTTACACAGCAGGAAGGTCTCACACACAGACACACCCGGTTAGACAGCAGGAAGGTCACACACACAGATACACCCGGTTACACAGCAGGAAGGTCTCACACACAGATACACCCGGTTAGACCGCAGGAAGGTCACACACACAGATACACCCGGTTACACAGCAGGAAGGTCACACACACAGATACACCCGGTTACAAAGCAGGAAGGTCACACACACAGATACACCCGGTTACACAGCAGGAAGGTCTCACACACAGATACACCCGGTTACACAGCAGGAAGGTCTCACACAGATACACCCGGTTACACAGCAGGAAGGTCACACACAGATACACCCGGTTACACAGCAGGAAGGTCTCACACAGATACACCCGGTTACACAGCAGGAAGGTCACACACACAGATACACCCGGTTACACAGCAGGAAGGTCTCACACACAGATACACCTGGTTACACAGCAGGAAGGTCACACACACAGATACACCCGGTTACACAGCAGGAAGGTCACACACACAGATACACCCGGTTACACAGCAGGAAGGTCACACACACAGATACACCCGGTTACACAGCAGGAAGGTCACACACACAGATACACCCGGTTACACAGCAGGAAGGTCTCACACAGATACACCCGGTTACACAGCAGGAAGGTCTCACACAGATACACCCGGTTACACAGCAGGAAGGTCACACACAGATACACCCGGTTACACAGCAGGAAGGTCACACACACAGATACACCCGGTTACACAGCAGGAAGGTCACACACACAGATACACCCGGTTACACAGCAGGAAGGTCACACACAGATACACCCGGTTACACAGCAGGAAGGTCACACACACAGATACACCCGGTTACACAGCAGGAAGGTCACACACACAGATACACCCGGTTACACAGCAGGAAGGTCGCACACAGATACACCCGGTTACACAGCAGGAAGTTCTCACACAGATACACCCGGTTACACAGCAGGAAGGTCACACACAGATACACCCGGTTACACAGCAGGAAGGTCTCACACAGATACACCCGGTTACACAGCAGGAAGGTCACACACACAGATACACCCGGTTACACAGCAGGAAGGTCTCACACAGATACACCCGGTTACACAGCAGGAAGGTCACACACACAGATACACCCGGTTACACAGCAGGAAGGTCACACACAGATACACCCGCTTACACAGCAGGAAGGTCTCACACAGATACACCCGGTTACACAGAAGGAAGGTCACACACAGATACACCCGGTTACACAGCAGGAAGGTCTCACACAGATACACCCGGTTACACAGCAGGAAGGTCTCACACACAGATACACCCGGTTACACAGCAGGAAGGTCTCACACACAGATACACCCGGTTACACAGCAGGAAGGTCTCACACACAGATACACCCGGTTACACAGCAGGAAGATCACACACACAGATACACCCGGTTACACAGCAGGAAGGTCTCACACAGATACACCCGGTTACACAGCAGGAAGGTCACACACAGATGCACCCGGTTACACAGCAGGAAGGTCGCACACACAGATACACCCGGTTACACAGCAGGAAGGTCTCACACAGATACACCCGGTTACACAGCAGGAAGGTCACACACACAGATACACCCGGTTACACAGCAGGAAGGTCTCACACAGATACACCCGGTTACACAGCAGGAAGGTCACACACACAGATACACCCGGTTACACAGCAGGAAGGTCACACACAGATACACCCGGTTACACAGCAGGAAGGTCACACACAGATACACCGGGTTACACAGCAGGAAGGTCTCACACACAGATACACCCGGTTACACAGCAGGAAGGTCTCACACACAGATACACCCGGTTACACAGCAGGAAGGTCTCACACACAGATACACCCGGTTACACAGCAGGAAGGTCACACACACAGATACACCCCGTTACACAGCAGGAAGGTCACACACAGATACACCCGGTTACACAGCAGGAAGGTCTCACACAGATACACCTGGTTACACAGCAGGAAGGTCTCACACAGATACACCCGGTTACACAGCAGGAAGGTCACACACACAGATACACCCGGTTACACAGCAGGAAGATCACACACACAGATACACCCGGTTACACAGCATGAAGGTCTCACACAGATACACCCGGTTACACAGCAGGAAGGTCTCACACAGATACACCCGGTTACACAGCAGGAAGGTCACACACAGATACACCCGGTTACACAGCAGGAAGGTCTCACAGAGATACACCCGGTTACACAACAGGAAGGTCACACACACAGATACACCCGGTTACACAGCAGGAAGGTCTCACACAGATACACCCGGTTACACAGCAGGAAGGTCACACACAGATACACCCGGTTACACAGCAGGAAGGTCACACACACAGATACACTCGGTTACACAGCAGGAAGATCACACACACAGATACACCCGGTTACACAGCAGGAAGGTCTCGCACAGATACACCCGGTTACACAGCAGGAAGGTCACACACACAGATACACCCGGTTACACAGCAGGAAGGTCACACACACAGATACACCCGGTTACACAGCAGGAAGGTCTCACACACAGATACACCCGGTTACACAGCAGGAAGGTCACACACACAGATACACCCGGTTACACAGCAGGAAGGTCACACACACAGATACACCCGGTTACACAGCAGGAAGGTCACACACAGATACACCCGGTTACACAGCGGGAAGGTCTCACACAGATACACCCGGTTACACAGCAGGAAGGTCACACACAGATACACCCGGTTACACAGCAGGAAGGTCACACACACAGATACACCCGGTTACACAGCAGGAAGGTCTCACACAGATACACCCGGTTACACAGCAGGAAGGTCTCACACAGATACACCCGGTTACACAGCAGGAAGGTCTCACACAGATACACCCGGTTACACAGCAGGAAGGTCACACACAGATACACCCGGTTACACAGCAGGAAGGTCACACACACAGATACACCCGGTTACACAGCAGGAAGGTCACACACACAGATACACCCGGTTACACAGCAGGAAGTTCACACACTGATACACCCGGTTACACAGCAGGAAGGTCTCACACACAGATACACCCGGTTACACAGCAGGAAGGTCTCACACAGATACACCCGGTTACACAGCAGGAAGGTCTCACACAGATACACCCGGTTACACAGCAGGAAGGTCACACACTGATACACCCGGTTACACAGCAGGAAGGTCACACACAGATACACCCGGTTACACAGCAGGAAGGTCACACACAGATACACCCGGTTACACAGCAGGAAGGTCTCACACAGATACACCCGGTTACACAGCAGGAAGGTCACACACTGATACACCCGGTTACACAGCAGGAAGGTCACACACACAGATACACCCGGTTACACAGCAGGAAGGTCACACACACAGATACACCCGGTTACACAGCAGGAAGGTCACACACAGATACACCCGGTTACACAGCAGGAAGGTCTCACACACAGATACACCCGGTTACACAGCAGGAAGGTCACACACAGATACACCCGGTTACACAGCAGGAAGGTCACACACACAGATACACCCGGTTACACAGCAGGAAGGTCTCACACACAGATACACCCGGTTACACAGCAGGAAGGTCTCACACAGATACACCCGGTTACACAGCAGGAAGGTCACACACTGATACACCCGGTTACACAGCAGGAAGGTCTCACACACAGATACACCCGGTTACACAGCAGGAAGGTCTCACACAGATACACCCGGTTACACAGCAGGAAGGTCACACACACAGATACTCCCGGTTACACAGCAGGAAGGTCACACACACAGATACACCCGGTTACACAGCAGGAAGGTCTCACACAGATACACCCGGTTACACAGCAGGAAGGTCACACACACAGATACACCCGGTTACACAGCAGGAAGGTCACACACACAGATACACCCGGTTACACAGCAGGAAGGTCACACACAGATACACCCGGTTACACAGCAGGAAGGTCACACACAGATACACCCGGTTACACAGCAGGAAGGTCACACACAGATACACCCGGTTACACAGCAGGAAGGTCACACACACAGATACACCCGGTTACACAGCAGGAAGGTCACACACAGATACACCCGGTTACACAGCAGGAAGGTCTCACACACAGATACACCTGGTTACACAGCAGGAAGGTCACACACACAGATACACCCGGTTACACAGCAGGAAGGTCACACACAGATACACCCGGTTACACAGCAGGAAGGTCACACACACAGATACACCCGGTTACACAGCAGGAAGGTCACACACACAGATACACCCGGTTACACAGCAGGAAGGTCACACACAGATACACCCGGTTACACAGCAGGAAGGTCTCACACAGATACACCCGGTTACACAGCAGGAAGGTCAAACACACAGATACACCCGGTTACACAGCAGGAAGGTCTCACACACAGATACACCCGGTTACACAGCAGGAAGGTCACACACAGATACACCCGGTTACACAGCAGGAAGGTCACACACACAGATACACCCGGTTACACAGCAGGAAGGTCACACACACAGATACACCCGGTTACACAGCAGGAAGGTCTCACACAGATACACCCGGTTACACAGCAGGAAGGTCTCACACACAGATACACCCGGTTACACAGCAGGAAGTTCTCACACAGATACACCCGGTTACACAGCAGGAAGGTCACACACAGATACACCCGGTTACACAGCAGGAAGGTCTCACACAGATACACCCGGTTACACAGCAGGAAGGTCACACACACAGATACACCCGGTTACACAGCAGGAAGGTCACACACACAGATATACCCGGTTACACAGCAGGAAGGTCACACACAGATACACCCGGTTACACAGCAGGAAGGTCACACACACAGATATACCCAGTTACACAGCAGGAAGGTCTCACACAGATACACCCGGTTACACAGCAGGAAGGTTTCACACACAGATACACCCGGTTACACAGCAGGAAGGTCACACACAGATACACCCGGTTACACAGCAGGAAGGTCGCACACACAGATACACCCGGTTAGACAGCAGGAAGGTCACACACACAGATACACCCGGTTACACAGCAGGAAGGTCACACACAGATACACCCAGTTACACAGCAGGAAGGCTTCACACACAGATGCACCCGGTTACACAGCAGGAAGGTCTCACACAGATACACCCGGTTACACAGCAGGAAGGTCACACACACAGATACACCCGGTTACACAGCAGGAAGGTCTCACACACAGATACACCCGGTTACACAGCAGGAAGGTCACACACAGATACACCCGGTTACACAGCAGGAAGGTCTCACACACAGATACACCCGGTTACACAGCAGGAAGGTCTCACACAGATACACCCGGTTACACAGCAGGAAGGTCTCACACACAGATACACCCGGTTACACAGCAGGAAGGTCACACACACAGATACACCCGGTTACACAGCAGGAAGGTCACACACAGATACACCCGGTTACACAGCAGGAAGGTCACACACACAGATACACCCGGTTACACAGCAGGAAGGTCACACACACAGATACACCCGGTTACACAGCAGGAAGGTCACACACAGATACACCCGGTTACACAACAGGAAGGTCACACACAGATACACCCGGTTACACAGCAGGAAGGTCTCACACACAGATACACCCGGTTACACAGCAGGAAGGTCTCACACAGATACACCCGGTTACACAGCAGAAAGGTCTCACACAGATACACCCGGTTACACAGCAGGAAGGTCTCACACACACAGATACACCCGGTTACACAGCAGGAAGGTCACACACACAGGTACACCCGGTTACACAGCAGGAAGGTCACGCACACAGATACACCCGGTTACACAGCAGGAAGGTCACACACAGATACACCCGGTTACACAGCAGGAAGGTCACACACACAGGAACACCCGGTTACACAGCAGGAAGGTCACACACACAGATACACCCGGTTACACAGCAGGAAGGTCTCACACACAGATACACCCGGTTACACAGCAGGAAGGTCTCACACAGATACACCCGGTTAAACAGCAGGAAGGTCACACACAGATACACCCGGTTACACAGCAGGAAGATCACACACAGATACACCCGGTTACACAGCAGGAAGGTCACACACACAGATACACCCGGTTACACAGCAGGAAGGTCTCACACAGATACACCCGGTTACACAGCAGGAAGGTCACACACAGATACACCCGGTTACACAGCAGGAAGGTCACACACAGATACACCCGGTTACACAGCAGGAAGGTCACACACAGATACACCCGGTTACACAGCAGGAAGATCACACACAGATACACCCGGTTACACAGCAGGAAGGTCTCACACAGATACACCCGGTTAAACAGCAGGAAGGTCACACACAGATACACCCGGTTACACAGCAGGAAGGTCACACACACAGATACACCCGGTTACACAGCAGGAAGGTCTCACACAGATACACCTGGTTACACAGCAGGAAGGTCTCACACAGATACACCCGGTTACACAGCAGGAACGACACACACAGATACACCCGGTTACACAGCAGGAAGGTCACACACACAGATACACCCGGTTACACAGCAGGAAGGTCACACACACAGATACACCCGGTTACACAGCAGGAACGACACACACAGATACACCCGGTTACAAAGCAGGAAGGTCTCACACAGATACACCCGGTTACACAGCAGGAAGGTCTCACACTCAGATACACCCGGTTACACAGCAGGAAGGTCACACACACAGATACACCCGGTTACACAGCAGGAAGGTCACACACAGATACACCCGGTTACACAGCAGGAAGGTCTCACACAGATACACCCGGTTACACAGCAGGATGGTCACACACAGATACACCCGGTTACACAGCAGGAAGGTCTCACACAGATACACCCGGTTACACAGCAGGAAGGTCACACACAGATACACCCGGTTACACAGCAGGAAGGTCACACACACAGATACACCCGGTTACACAGCAGGAAGGTCACACACAGATACACCCGGTTACACAGCAGGAAGGTCTCACACATATACACCCGGTTACACAGCAGGAAGGTCACACACACAGATACACCCGGTTACACAGCAGGAAGGTCTCACACACAGATACACCCGGTTACACAGCAGGAAGGTCTCACACACAGATACACCCGGTTACACAGCAGGAAGGTCACACACAGATACACCCGGTTACACAGCAGGAAGGTCACACACACAGATACACCCGGTTACACAGCAGGAAGGTCACACACAGGTACACCCGGTTACACAGCAGGAAGGTCACACACAGATACACCCGGTTACACAGCAGGAAGGTCTCACACAGATACACCCGGTTACACAGCAGGAAGGTCTCACACAGATACACCCGGTTACACAGCAGGAAGGTCACACACACAGATACACCCGGTTACACAGCAGGAAGGTCTCACACACAGATACACCCGGTTACACAGCAGGAAGGTCTCACACAGATACACCCGGTTACACAGCAGGAAGGTCACACACAGATACACCCGCTTACACAGCAGGAAGGTCTCACACTCAGATACACCTGGTTACACAGCAGGAAGGTCACACACACAGATACACCCGGTTACACAGCAGGAAGGTCACACACAGATACACCCGGTTAGACAGCAGGAAGGTCACACACAGATACACCCGGTTACACAGCAGGAAGGTCACACACACAGATACACCCGGTTACACAGCAGGAAGGTCACACACAGATACACCCGGTTACACAGCAGGAAGGTCACACACAGATACACCCGGTTACACAGCAGGAAGGTCTCACACACAGATACACCCGGTTACACAGCAGGAAGGTCACACACAGATACACCCGGTTACACAGCAGGAAGGTCTCACACACAGATACACCCGGTTACACAGCAGGAAGGTCTCACACACAGATACACCCGGTTACACAGCAGGAAGGTCTCACACACAGATACACCCGGTTACACAGCAGGAAGGTCTCACACAGATACACCCGGTTACACAGCAGGAAGGTCTCACACACAGATACACCCGGTTACACAGCAGGAAGGTCACACACAGATACACCCGGTTACACAGCAGGAAGGTCTCACACACAGATACACCCGGTTACACAGCAGGAAGGTCTCACACACAGATACACCCAGTTACACAGCAGGAAGGTCTCACACACAGATACACCCGGTTACACAGCAGGAAGGTCTCACACAGATACACCCGGTTACACAGCAGGAAGGTCACACACAGATACACCCGGTTACACAGCAGGAAGGTCTCACACAGATACACCCGGTTACACAGCAGGAAGGTCACACACACAGATACACCCGGTTACACAGCAGGAAGGTCACACACACAGATACACCCGGTTACACAGCAGGAAGGTCTCACACACAGATACACCCGGTTACACAGCAGGAAGGTCACACACAGATACACCCGGTTACACAGCAGGAAGGTCTCACACACAGATACACCCGGTTACACAGCAGGAAGGTCTCACACACAGATACACCCGGTTACACAGCAGGAAGGTCTCACACACAGATACACCCGGTTACACAGCAGGAAGGTCTCACACAGGTACACCCGGTTACACAGCAGGAAGGTCACACACAGATACACCCGGTTACACAGCAGGAAGGTCTCACACAGATACACCCGGTTACACAGCAGGAAGGTCACACACACAGATACACCCGGTTACACAGCAGGAAGGTCACACACACAGATACACCCGGTTACACAGCAGGAAGGTCACACACAGATACACCCGGTTACACAGCACGAAGATCACACACACAGATACACCCGGTTACACAGCAGGAAGGTCACACACAGATACACCCGGTTACACAGCAGGAAGGTCACACACAGATACACCCGGTTACACAGCAGGAAGGTCACACACAGATACACCCGGTTACACAGCAGGAAGGTCACACACAGATACACCCGGTTACACAGCAGGAAGGTCACACACAGATACACCCGGTTACACAGCAGGAAGGTTTCACACACAGATACACCCGGTTACACAGCAGGATGTCTCACACAGATACACCCGGTTACACAGCAGGAAGGTCTCACACAGATACACCCGGTTACACAGCAGGAAGGTCACACACACAGATACACCCGGTTACACAGCAGGAAGGTCTCACACAGATACACCCGGTTACACAGCAGGAAGGTCTCACACAGATACACCCGGTTACACAGCAGGAAGGTCACACACAGATACACCCGGTTACACAGCAGGAAGGTCACACACAGATACACCCGGTTACACAGCAGGAAGGTCACACACAGATACACCCGGTTACACAGCAGGAAGGTCACACACAGATACACCCGGTTACACAGCAGGAAGGTCTCACACACAGATACACCCGGTTACACAGCAGGAAGGTCTCAAACACAGATACACCCGGTTACACAGCAGGATGGTCTCACACACAGATACACCCGGTTACACAGCAGGAAGGTCACACACATATACACCCGGTTACACAGCAGGATGGTCACACACAGATACACCCGGTTACACAGCAGGGAGGTCTCACACAGATACATCCGGTTACACAGCAGGAAGGTCACACACACAGATACACCCGGTTACACAGCAGGAAGGTCTCACACACAGATACACCCGGTTACACAGCAGGAAGGTCACACACAGATACACCCGGTTACACAGCAGGAAGGTCACACACACAGATACACCCGGTTACACAGCAGGAAGGTCTCACACACAGATACACCCGGTTACACAGCAGGAAGGTCACACACAGATACACCCGGTTACACAGCAGGAAGGTCTCACACAGATACACCCGGTTACACAGCAGGAAGGTCACACACACAGATACACCCGGTTACACAGCAGGAAGGTCACACACACAGATACACCCGGTTACACAGCAGGAAGGTCAAACACAGATACACCCGGTTACACAGCAGGAAGGTCTCACACACAGATACACCCGGTTACACAGCAGGAAGGTCACACACAGATACACCCGGTTACACAGCAGGAAGGTCTCACACAGATACACCCGGTTACACAGCAGGAAGGTCACACACACAGATACACTCGGTTACACAGCAGGAAGGTCTCACACAGATACACCCGGTTACACAGCAGGAAGGTCACACACACAGATACACCCGGTTACACAGCAGGCAGGTCACACACAGATGCACCCGGTTACACAGCAGGAAGGTCACACACAGATACACCCGGTTACACAGCAGGAAGGTCACACACAGATACACCCTGTTACACAGCAGGAAGGTCTCACACACAGATACACCCGGTTACACAGCAGGAAGGTCACACACACAGATACACTCGGTTACACAGCAGGAAGGTCTCACACAGATACACCCGGTTACACAGCAGGAAGGTCACACACAGATACACCCGGTTACACAGCAGGAAGGTCACACACACAGATACACCCGGTTACACAGCAGAAAGGTCACACACACAGATACACCCGGTTACACAGCAGGAAGGTCACACACAGATACACCCGGTTACACAGCAGGAAGGTCACACACAGATACACCCGGTTACACAGCAGGAAGGTCACACACACAGATACACCCGGTTACACAGCAGGAAGGTCACACACAGATACACCCGGTTACACAGCAGGAAGGTCACACACAGATACACCCGGTTACACAGCAGGAAGGTCACACACAGATACACCCGGTTTCACAGCAGGAAGGTCACACACACAGATACACCCGGTTACACAGCAGGAAGGTCACACACACAGATACACCCGGTTACACAGCAGGAAGGTCTCACACAGATACACCCGGTTACACAGCAGGAAGGTCACACACAGATACACCCGGTTACACAGCAGGAAGGTCTCACACACAGATACACCCGGTTACACAGCAGGAAGGTCACACACACAGATACACCCGGTTACACAGCAGGAAGGTCACACACACAGATACACCCGGTTACACAGCAGGAAGGTCGCACACACAGATACACCCGGTTACACAGCAGGAAGGTCACACACAGATACACCCGGTTACACAGCAGGAAGGTCGCACACACAGATACACCCGGTTACACAGCAGGAAGGTCACACACAGATACACCCGGTTACACAGCAGGAAGGTCTCACACAGATACACCCGGTTACACAGCAGGAAGGTCACACACACAGATACACCCGGTTACACAGCAGGAAGGTCTCACACAGATACACCCGGTTACACAGCAGGAAGGTCACACACACAGATACACCCGGTTACACAGCAGGAAGGTCGCACACACAGATACACCCGGTTACACAGCAGGAAGGTCTCACACAGATACACCCGGTTACACAGCAGGAAGGTCACACACAGATACACCCGGTTACACAGCAGGAAGGTCTCACACACAGATACACCCGGTTACACAGCAGGAAGGTCACACACAGATACACCCGGTTACACAGCAGGAAGGTGACACACAGATACACCCGGTTACACAGCAGGAAGGTCACACACAGATACACCCAGTTACACAGCAGGAAGGTCACACACAGATACACCCGGTTACACAGCAGGAAGGTCACACACAGATACACCCGGTTACACAGCAGGAAGGTCACACACAGATACACCCGGTTACACAGCAGGAAGGTCACACACTGATACACCTGGTTACACAGCAGGAAGGTCTCACACAGATACACCCGATTACACAGCAGGAAGGTCACACACACAGATACACCCGGTTACACAGCAGGAAGGTCACACACAGATACACCCAGTTACACAGGAGGAAGGTCACACACAGATACACCCGGTTACACAGCAGGAAGGTCACACACAGATACACCCGGTTACACAGCAGGAAGGTCTCACACGCAGATACACCCGGTTACACAGCAGGAAGGTCACACACAGATACACCCGGTTACACAGCAGGAAGGTCACACACAGATACACCCAGTTACACAGCAGGAAGGTCACACACAGATACACCCGGTTACACAGCAGGAAGGTCTCACACAGATACACCCGGTTACACAGCAGGAAGGTCTCACACACAGATACACCCGGTTACACAGCAGGAAGGTCACACACACAGATACACCCGGTTACACAGCAGGAAGGTCACACACACAGATACACCTGGTTACACAGCAGGAAGGTCACACACAGATACACCCGGTTACACAGCAGGAAGGTCACACACACAGATACACCCGGTTACACAGCAGGAAGGTCACACACAGATACACCCGGTTACACAGCAGAAAGGTCTCACACACAGATACACCCGGTTACACAGCAGGAAGGTCACACACACAGATACACCCGGTTACACAGCAGGAAGGTCACACACAGATACACCCGGTTACACAGCAGGAAGGTCTCACACACAGATACACCCGGTTCCACAGCAGGAAGGTCACACACACAGATACACCCGGTTACACAGCAGGAAGGTCACACACAGATACACCCGGTTACACAGCAGGAAGGTCACACACACAGATACACCCGGTTACACAGCAGGAAGGTCTCACACAGATACACCCTGTTACACAGCAGGAAGGTCACACACAGATACACCCGGTTACACAGCAGGAAGGTCTCACACACAGATACACCCGGTTACACAGCAGGAAGGTCACACACACAGATACACCCGGTTACACAGCAGGAAGGTCTCACACACAGATACACCCGGTTACACAGCAGGAAGGTCTCACACACATACACCCGGTTACACAGCAGGAAGGTCTCACACAGATACACCCGGTTACACAGCAGGAAGGTCTCACACAGATACACCCGGTTACACAGCAGGAAGGTCTCACACACAGATACACCCGGTTACACAGCAGGAAGGTCACACACAGATACACCCGGTTACACAGCAGGAAGGTCTCACACACAGATACACCCCGTTACACAGCAGGAAGGTCTCACACAGATACACCCGGTTACACAGCAGGAAGGTCTCACACACAGATACACCCTTTTACACAGCAGGAAGGTCTCACACACAGATACACCCAGTTACACAGCAGGAAGGTCACACACAGATACACCCGGTTACACAGCAGGAAGGTCACACACACAGATACACCCGGTTACACAGCAGGAAGGTCACACACACAGATACACCCGGTTACACAGCAGGAAGGTCACACACAGATACACCCGGTTACACAGCAGGAAGGTCACACACACAGATACACCCGGTTACACAGCAGGAAGGTCACACACACAGATACACCCGGTTACACAGCAGGAAGGTCACACACAGATACACCCGGTGACACAGCAGGAAGGTCACACACACAGATACACCCGGTTACACAGCAGGAAGGTCTCACACAGATACACCCGGTTACACAGCAGGAAGGTCACACACACAGATACACCCGGTTACACAGCAGGAAGGTCTCACACACAGATACACCCGGTTACACAGCAGGAAGGTCACACACAGATACACCCGGTTACACAGCAGGAAGATCACACACAGATACACCCGGTTACACAGCAGGAAGGTCACACACAGATACACCCGGTTACACAGCAGGAAGGTCTCACACACAGATACACCCGGTTACACAGCAGGAAGATCACACACAGATACACCCGGTTACACAGCAGGAAGGTCACACACAGATACACCCGGTTACACAGCAGGAAGGTCTCACACAGATACACCCGGTTACACAGCAGGAAGGTCACACACACAGATACACCCGGTTACACAGCAGGATGGCCACACACAGATACACCCGGTTACACAGCAGGAAGGTTTCACACACAGATACACCCGGTTACACAGCAGGAAGGTCTCACACAGATACACCCGGTTACACAGCAGGAAGGTCACACACAGATACACCCAGTTACACAGCAGGAAGGTCACACACAGATACACCCGGTTACACAGCAGGAAGGTCACACACACAGATACACCCGGTTACACAGCAGGAAGGTCACACACACAGATACACCCGGTTACACAACAGGAAGGTCACACACACAGATACACCCAGTTACACAGCAGGAAGGTCACACACACAGATACACCCGGTTACACAGCAGGAAGGTCACACACACAGATACACCCGGTTACACAGCAGGAAGGTCACACACAGATACACCCGGTTACACAGCAGGAAGGTCACACACAGATACACCCGGTTACACAGCAGGAAGGTCTCACACACAGATACACCCGGTTACACAGCAGGAAGGTCACACACAGATACACCCGGTTACACAGCAGGAAGGTATCACACACAGATACACCCGGTTACACAGCAGGAAGGTCACACACACAGATACACCCGGTTACACAGCAGGAAGGACTCACACAGATACACCCGGTTACACAGCAGGAAGGTTTCACACACAGATACACCCGGTTACACAGCAGGAAGGTTTCACACACAGATACACCCGGTTACACAGCAGGAAGGTTTCACACACAGATACACCCGGTTACACAGCAGGAAGGTCTCACACAGATACACCCGGTTACACAGCAGGAAGGTCACACACAGATACACCCAGTTACACAGCAGGAAGGTCACACACAGATACACCCGGTTACACAGCAGGAAGGTCACACACACAGATACACCCGGTTACACAGCAGGAAGGTCACACACACAGATACACCCGGTTACACAACAGGAAGGTCACACACACAGATACACCCCGTTACACAGCAGGAAGGTCACACACACAGATACACCCGGTTACACAGCAGGAAGGTCACACACACAGATACACCCGGTTACACAGCAGGAAGGTCACACACAGATACATCCGGTTACACAGCAGGAAGGTCACACACACAGATACACCCGGTTACACAACAGGAAGGTCACACACACAGATACATCCGGTTACACAGCAGGAAGGTCACACACACAGATACACCCGGTTACACAGCAGGAAGGTCTCACACACAGATACAGCCGGTTACACAGCAGGAAGGTCACACACAGATACACCCGGTTACACAGCAGGAAGGTCACACACACAGATACACCCGGTTACACAGCAGGAAGGTCACACACACAGATACACCCGGTTACACAGCAGGAAGGTCTCACACAGATACACCCGGTTACACAGCAGGAAGGTCACACACACAGATACACCCGGTTACACAGCAGGAAGGTCACACACACAGATACACCCGGTTACACAGCAGGAAGGTCACACACACAGATACACCCGGTTACACAGCAGGAAGGTCACACACAGATACACCCGGTGACACAGCAGGAAGGTCACACACAGATACACCCGGTTACACAGCAGGAAGGTCACACACACAGATACACCCGGTTACACAGCAGGAAGGTCACACACAGATACATCCGGTTACACAGCAGGAAGGTCACACACACAGATACACCCGGTTACACAGCAGGAAGGTCACACACACAGATACACCCGGTTACACAGCAGGAAGGTCTCACACAGATACACCCGGTTACACAGCAGGAAGGTCTCACACACAGATACACCCGGTTACACAGCAGGAAGGTCTCACACAGATACACACGGTACCACAGCAGGAAGGTCACACACAGATACACCCGGTTACACAGCAGGAAGGTCACACACAGATACACCCGGTTACACAGCAGGAAGGTCTCACACAGATACACCCGGTTACACAGCAGGAAGGTCACACACAGATACACCCGGTTACACAGCAGGAAGGTCTCACACACAGATACACCCGGTTACACAGCAGGAAGGTCACACACAGATACACCCGGTTACACAGCAGGAAGGTCACACACAGATACACCCGGTTACACAGCAGGAAGGTCTCACACACAGATACACCCGGTTACACAGCAGGAAGGTCACACACAGATACACCCGGTTACACAGCAGGAAGGTCACACACAGATACACCCGGTTACACAGCAGGAAGGTCACACACAGATACACCCGGTTACACAGCAGGAAGGTCACACACAGATACATCCGGTTACACAGCAGGAAGGTCACACACACAGATACACCCGGTTACACAGCAGGAAGGTCACACACACAGATACACCCGGTTACACAGCAGGAAGGTCTCACACAGATACACCCGGTTACACAGCAGGAAGGTCTCACACACAGATACACCCGGTTACACAGCAGGAAGGTCTCACACAGATACACACGGTACCACAGCAGGAAGGTCACACACAGATACACCCGGTTACACAGCAGGAAGGTCACACACAGATACACCCGGTTACACAGCAGGAAGGTCTCACACAGATACACCCGCTTACACAGCAGGAAGGTCACACACAGATACACCCGGTTACACAGCAGGAAGGTCTCACACACAGATACACCCGGTTACACAGCAGGAAGGTCACACACACAGATACACCCGGTTACACAGCAGGAAGGTCACACACAGATACACCCGGTTACACAGCAGGAAGGTCACACACAGATACACCCGGTTACACAGCAGGAAGGTCTCACACACAGATACACCCGGTTACACAGCAGGAAGGTCACACACAGATACACCCGGTTACACAGCAGGAAGGTCTCACACAGATACACCCGGTTACACAGCAGGAAGGTCACACACAGATACACCCGGTTACACAGCAGGAAGGTCACACACACAGATACACCCGGTTACACAGCAGGAAGGTCTCACACAGATACACCCGGTTACACAGCAGGAAGATCGCACACAGATACACCCGGTTACACAGCATGAAGGTCTCACACACAGATGCACCCGGTTACACAGCAGGAAGGTCTCACACAGATACACCCGGTTACACAGCAGGAAGGTCTCACACACAGATACACCCGGTTACACAGCAGGAAGGTCTCACACAGATACACCCGGTTACACAGCAGGAAGGTCTCACACAGATACACCCGGTTACACAGCAGGAAGGTCTCACACAGATACACCCGGTTACACAGCAGGAAGGTCTCACACACAGATACACCCGGTTACACAGCAGGAAGGTCACACACAGATACACCCGGTTACACAGCAGGAAGGTCTCACACAGATACACCCGGTTACACAGCAGGAAGGTCACACACACAGATACACCCGGTTACACAGCAGGAAGGTCTCACACACAGATACACCCGGTTACACAGCAGGAAGGTCACACACACAGATACACCCGGTTACACAGCAGGAAGGTCTCACACACAGATACACCCGGTTACACAGCAGGAAGGTCTCACACAGATACACCCGGTTACACAGCAGGAAGGTCACACACACAGATACACCCGGTTACACAGCAGGAAGGTCTCACACAGATACACCCGGTTCCACAGCAGGAAGGTCACACACACAGATACACCCGGTTACACAGCAGGAAGGTCACACACACAGATACACCCGGTTACACAGCAGGAAGGTCTCACACACAGATACACCCGGTTACACAGCAGGAAGGTCTCACACAGATACACCCGGTTACACAGCAGGAAGATCACACCCACAGATACACCCGGTTACACAGCAGGAAGGTCTCACACACAGATACACCCGGTTACACAGCAGGAAGGTCTCACACACAGATACACCCGGTTACACAGCAGGAAGGTCTCACACAGATACACCCGGTTACACAGCAGGAAGGTCACACACAGATACACCCGGTTACACAGCAGGAAGGTCACACACACAGATACACCCGGTTACACAGCAGGAAGGTCTCACACACAGATACACCCGGTTACACAGCAGGAAGGTCACACACAGAGACACCCGGTTACACAGCAGGAAGGTCTCACACAGATACACCCGGTTACACAGCAGGAAGGTCACACACACAGATACACCCGGTTACACATCAGGAAGGTCTCACACACAGATACACCCGGTTACACAGCAGGAAGGTCTCACACAGATACACCCGGTTACACAGCAGGAAGGTCTCACACAGATACACCCGGTTACACAGCAGGAAGGTCTCACAGAGATACACCCGGTTACACAACAGGAAGGTCACACACACAGATACACCCGGTTACACAGCAGGAAGATCACACACACAGATACACCCGGTTACACAGCAGGAAGGTCTCACACACAGATACACCCGGTTACACAGCAGGAAGGTCACACACAGATACACCCGGTTACACAGCAGGAAGGTCACACACACAGATACACCCGGTTACACATCAGGAAGGTCTCACACACAGATACACCCGGTTACACAGCAGGAAGGTCTCACACAGATACACCCGGTTACACAGCAGGAAGGTCTCACACAGATACACCCGGTTACACAGCAGGAAGGTCTCACAGAGATACACCCGGTTACACAACAGGAAGGTCACACACACAGATACACCCGGTTACACAGCAGGAAGATCACACACACAGATACACCCGGTTACACAGCAGGAAGGTCTCACACAGATACACCCGGTTACACAGCAGGAAGGTCACACACACAGATACACCCGGTTACACAGCAGGAAGGTCACACACACAGATACACCCGGTTACACAGCAGGAAGGTCTCACACACAGATACACCCGGTTACACAGCAGGAAGGTCACACACAGATACACCCGGTTACACAGCGGGAAGGTCTCACACAGATACACCCGGTTACACAGCAGGAAGGTCACACACACAGATACACCCGGTTACACAGCAGGAAGGTCACACACAGATACACCCGGTTACACAGCAGGAAGGTCACACACACAGATACACCCGGTTACACAGCAGGAAGGTCTCACACACAGATACACCCGGTTACACAGCAGGAAGGTCTCACACAGATACACCCGGTTATACAGCAGGAAGGTCACACACTGATACACCCGGTTACACAGCAGGAAGGTCTCACACACAGATACACCCGGTTACACAGCAGGAAGGTCTCACACAGATACACCCGGTTACACAGCAGGAAGGTCACACACACAGATACACCCGGTTACACAGCAGGAAGGTCACACACACAGATACACCCGGTTACACAGCAGGAAGGTCACACACACAGATACACCCGGTTACACAGCAGGAAGGTCTCACACACAGATACACCTGGTTACACAGCAGGAAGGTCACACACACAGATACACCCGGTTACACAGCAGGAAGGTCACACACAGATACACCCGGTTACACAGCAGGAAGGTCACACACACAGATACACCCGGTGACACAGCAGGAAGGTCACACACAGATACACCCGGTTACACAGCAGGAAAGTCACACACAGATACACCCGGTTACGCAGCAGGAAGGTCACACACACAGATACACCCGGTTACACAGCAGGAAGGTCTCACACACAGATACACCCGGTTACACAGCAGGAAGGTCTCACAGAGATACACCCGGTTACACAACAGGAAGGTCACACACACAGATACACCCGGTTACACAGCAGGAAGATCACACACACAGATACACCCGGTTACACAGCAGGAAGGTCTCACACAGATACACCCGGTTACACAGCAGGAAGGTCACACACACAGATACACCCGGTTACACAGCAGGAAGGTCACACACACAGATACACCCGGTTACACAGCAGGAAGGTCTCACACACAGATACACCAGGTTACATAGCAGGAAGTTCACACACAGATACACCCGGTTACACAGCAGGAAGGTCACACACAGATACACCCGGTTACACAGCAGGAAGGTCTCACACACCGATACACCCGGTTACACAGCAGGAAGGTCTCACACAGATACACCCGGTTACACAGCAGGAAGGTCACACACAGATACACCCGGTTACACAGCAGGAAGGTCACACACACAGATACACCCGGTTACACAGCAGGAAGGTCTCACACAGATACACCCGGTTACACAGCAGGAAGGTCTCACATAGATACACCCGGTTACACAGCAGGAAGGTCTCACACAGATACACCCGGTTACACAGCAGGAAGGTCACACACAGATACACCCGGTTACACAGCTGGAAGGTCACACACACAGATACACCCGGTTACACAGCAGGAAGGTCTCACACAGATACACCCGGTTACACAGCAGGAAGGTCACACACTGATACACCCGGTTACACAGCAGGAAGGTCTCACACACAGATACACCCGGTTACACAGCAGGAAGGTCACACACAGATACACCCGGTTACACAGCAGGAAGGTCACACACACAGATACACCCGGTTACACAGCAGGAAGGTCTCACACACAGATACACCCGGTTACACAGCAGGAAGGTCTCACACAGATACACCCGGTTACACAGCAGGAAGGTCACACACTGATACACCCGGTTACACAGCAGGAAGGTATCACACACAGATACACCCGGTTACACAGCAGGAAGGTCTCACACAGATACACCCGGTTACACAGCAGGAAGGTCACACACACAGATACACCCGGTTACACAGCAGGAAGGTCACACACACAGATACACCCGGTTACACAGCAGGAAGGTCTCACACAGATACACCCGGTTACACAGCAGGAAGGTCACACACACAGATACACCCGGTTACACAGCAGGATGGTCACACACACAGATACACCCGGTTACACAGCAGGAAGGTCTCACACACAGATACACCCGGTTACACAGCAGGAAGGTCACACACACAGATACACCCGGTTACACAGCAGGAAGGTCACACACAGATACACCCGGTTACACAGCAGGAAGATCACACACAGATACACCCGGTTACACAGCAGGAAGGTCACACACACAGATACACCCGGTTACACAGCAGGAAGGTCACACACAGATACACCCGGTTACACAGCAGGAAAGTCACACACAGATACACCCGGTTACGCAGCAGGAAGGTCACACACACAGATACACCCGGTTACACAGCAGGAAGGTCTCACACACAGATACACCCGGTTACACAGCAGGAAGGACTCACACAGATACACCCGGTTACACAGCAGGAAGGTCACACACAGATACACCCGGTTACACAGCAGGAAGGTCTCACACACAGATACACCCGGTTACACAACAGGAAGGTCACACACACAGATACACCCGGTTACACAGCAGGAAGATCACACCCACAGATACACCCGGTTACACAGCAGGAAGGTCTCACACAGATACACCCGGTTACACAGCAGGAAGGTCACACACACAGATACACCCGGTTACACAGCCGGAAGGTCACACACACAGATACACCCGGTTACACAGCAGGAAGGTCTCACACACAGATACACCCGGTTACACAGCAGGAAGGTCTCACACAGATACACCCGGTTACACAGCAGGAAGGTCACACACACAGATACACCCGGTTACACAGCAGGAAGGTCACACACACAGATACACCCGGTTTCACAGCAGGAAGGTCTCACACACAGATACACCTGGTTACACAGCAGGAAGGTCACACACACAGATACACCCGGTTACACAGCAGGAAGGTCACACACAGATACACCCGGTTACACAGCAGGAAGGTCACACACACAGATACACCCGGTGACACAGCAGGAAGGTCACACACAGATACACCCGGTTACACAGCAGGAAAGTCACACACAGATACACCCGGTTACGCAGCAGGATGGTCACACACACAGATACACCCGGTTACACAGCAGGAAGGTCTCACACACAGATACACCCGGTTACACAGCAGGAAGGTCTCACAGAGATACACCCGGTTACACAACAGGAAGGTCACACACACAGATACACCCGGTTACACAGCAGGAAGATCACACACACAGATACACCCGGTTACACAGCAGGAAGGTCTCACACAGATACACCCGGTTACACAGCAGGAAGGTCACACACACAGATACACCCGGTTACACAGCAGGAAGGTCACACACACAGATACACCCGGTTACACAGCAGGAAGGTCTCACACACAGATACACCCGGTTACACAGCAGGAAGGTCACACACAGATACACCCGGTTACACAGCAGGAAGGTCACACACAGATACACCCGGTTACACAGCAGGAAGGTCTCACACACAGATACACCCGGTTACACAGCAGGAAGGTCTCACACAGATACACCCGGTTACACAGCAGGAAGGTCACACACAGATACACCCGGTTACACAGCAGGAAGGTCTCACACACAGATACACCCGGTTACACAGCAGGAAGGTCTCACACAGATACACCCGGTTACACAGCAGGAAGGTCACACACAGATACACCCGGTTACACAGCAGGAAGGTCTCACACAGATACACCCGGTTACACAGCAGGAAGGTCACACACAGATACAACCGGTTACACAGCTGGAAGGTCACACACACAGATACACCCGGTTACACAGCAGGAAGGTCTCACACACAGATACACCCGGTTACACAGCAGGAAGATCACACACAGATACACCCGGTTACACAGCAGGAAGGTCTCACTCACAGATACACCCGGTTACACAGCAGGAAGGTCACACACAGATACACCCGGTTACACAGCAGGAAGGTCACACACACAGATACACCCGGTTACACAGCAGGAAGGTCTCACACACAGATACACCCGGTGACACAGCAGGAAGGTCTCACACAGATACACCCGGTTACACAGCAGGAAGGTCACACACTGATACACCCGGTTACACAGCAGGAAGGTCTCACACACAGATACACCCGGTTACACAGCAGGAAGGTCTCACACAGATACACCCGGTTACACAGCAGGAAGGTCACACACACAGATACACCCGGTTACACAGCAGGAAGGTCACACACACAGATACACCCGGTTACACAGCAGGAAGGTCTCACACAGATACACCCGGTTACACAGCAGGAAGGTCACACACACAGATACACCCGGTTACACAGCAGGAAGTTCACACACACAGATACACCCGGTTACACAGCAGGAAGGTCTCACACACAGATACACCCGGTTACACAGCAGGAAGGTCACACACACAGATACACCCGGTTACACAGCAGGAAGGTCACACACAGATACACCCGGTTACACAGCAGGAAGATCACACACAGATACACCCGGTTACACAGCAGGAAGGTCACACACACAGATACACCCGGTTACACAGCAGGAAGGTCACACACAGATACACCCGGTTACACAGCAGGAAAGTCACACACAGATACACCCAGTTACGCAGCAGGAAGGTCACACACACAGATACACCCGGTTACACAGCAGGAAGGTCTCACACACAGATACACCCGGTTACACAGCAGGAAGGTCTCACACAGATACACCCGGTTACACAGCAGGAAGGTCACACACAGATACACCCGGTTACACAGCAGGAAGGTCTCACACACAGATACACCCGGTTACACAACAGGAAGGTCACACACACAGATACACCCGGTTACACAGCAGGAAGATCACACCCACAGATACACCCGGTTACACAGCAGGAAGGTCTCACACAGATACACCCGGTTACACAGCAGGAAGGTCACACACACAGATACACCCGGTTACACAGCAGGAAGGTCACACACACAGATACACCCGGTTACACAGCAGGAAGGTCTCACACACAGATACACCCGGTTACACAGCAGGAAGGTCACACACACAGATACACCCGGTTACACAGCAGGAAGGTCACACACACAGATACACCCGGTTACACAGCAGGAAGGTCACACACAGATACACCCGGTTACACAGCGGGAAGGTCTCACACAGATACACCCGGTTACACAGCAGGAAGGTCACACACAGATACACCCGGTTACACAGCAGGAAGGTCTCACACAGATACACCCGGTTACACGGCAGGAAGGTCTCACACAGATACACCCGGTTACACAGCAGGAAGGTCTCACACAGATACACCCGGTTACACAGCAGGAAGGTCACACACAGATACACCCGGTTACACAGCAGGAAGGTCACACACACAGATACACCCGGTTACACAGCAGGAAGGTCTCACACAGATACACCCGGTTACACAGCAGGAAGGTCACACACTGATACACCCGGTTACACAGCAGGAAGGTCTCACACACAGATACACCCGGTTACACAGCAGGAAGGTCACACACAGATACACCCGGTTACACAGCAGGAAGGTCACACACACAGATACACCCGGTTACACAGCAGGAAGGTCTCACACACAGATACACCCGGTTACACAGCAGGAAGGTCTCACACAGATACACCCGGTTACACAGCAGGAAGGTCACACACTGATACACCCGGTTACACAGCAGGAAGGTCTCACACACAGATACACCCGGTTACACAGCAGGAAGGTCTCACACAGATACACCCGGTTACACAGCAGGAAGGTCACACACACAGATACACCCGGTTACACAGCAGGAAGGTCACACACACAGATACACCCGGTTACACAGCAGGAAGGTCTCACACAGATACACCCGGTTACACAGCAGGAAGGTCACACACACAGATACACCCGGTTACACAGCAGGAAGGTCACACACACAGATACACCCGGTTACACAGCAGGAAGGTATCACACACAGATACACCCGGTTACACAGCAGGAAGGTCACACACACAGATACACCCGGTTACACAGCAGGAAGGTCACACACACAGATACACCCGGTTACACAGCAGGAAGGTCACACACAGATACACCCGGTTACACAGCAGGAAAGTCACACACAGATACACCCGGTTACGCAGCAGGAAGGTCACACACACAGATACACCCGGTTACACAGCAGGAAGGTCTCACACACAGATACACCCGGTTACACAGCAGGAAGGTCTCACACAGATACACCCGGTTACACAGCAGGAAGGTCACACACAGATACACCCGGTTACACAGCAGGAAGGTCACACACAGATACACCCGGTTACACAGCAGGAAGGTCCCACACAGATACACCCGGTTACACAGCAGGAAGGTCACACACAGATACAGCCGGTTACACAGCAGGAAGGTCACACACAGATACACCCGGTTACACAGCAGGAAGGTCACACACAGATACACCCGCTTACACAGCAGGAAGGTCTCACACAGATACACCCGGTTACACAGCAGGAAGGTCTCACACACAGATACACCCGGTTACACAGCAGGAAGCTCTCACACACAGATACACCCGGTTACACAGCAGGAAGGTCACACACAGATACACCCGGTTACACAGCAGGAAGGTCACACACAGATACACCCGGTTACACAGCAGGAAGGTCACACACACAGATACACCCGGTTACACAGCAGGAAGGTCACACACAGATACACCCGGTTACACAGCAGGAAGGTCTCACACAGATACACCCGGTTACACAGCAGGAAGGTCACACACAGATACACCCGGTTACACAGCAGGAAGGTCACACACAGATCCACCCGGTTACACAGCAGGAAGGTCACACACAGATACACCCGGTTACACAGCAGGAAGGTCACACACAGATACACCCGGTTACACAGCAGGAAGGTCACACACAGATACACCCGGTTACACAGCAGGAAGGTCACACACACAGATACACCCGGTTACACAGCAGGAAGGTCTCACACAGATACACCCGGTTACACAGCAGGAAGGTCTCACACACAGATACACCCGGTTACACAGCAGGAAGGTCTCACACACAGATACACCCGGTTACACAGCAGGAAGGTCACACACACAGATACACCCGGTTACACAGCAGGAAGGTCACACACAGATACACCCGGTAACACAGCAGGAAGGTCACACACAGATACACCCGGTTACACAGCAGGAAGGTCACACACACAGATACACCCGGTTACACAGCAGGAAGGTCACACACAGATACACCCGGTTACACAGCAGGAAGGTCACACACACAGATACACCCGGTTACACAGCAGGAAGGTCACACACAGATACACCCGGTTACACGGCAGGAAGGTCACACACACAGATACACCCGGTTACACAGCAGGAAGGTCACACACAGATACACCCGGTTACACAGCAGGAAGGTCACACACACAGATACACCCGGTTACACAGCAGGAAGGTCACACACAGATACACCCGGTTACACAGCAGGAAGGTCTCACACAGATACACCCGGTTACACAGCAGGAAGGTCACACACACAGATACACCCGGTTACACAGCAGGAAGGTCACACACAGATACACCCGGTTACACAGCAGGAAGGTCACACACACAGATACACCCGGTTACACAGCAGGAAGGTCACACACACAGATACACCCGGTTACACAGCAGGAAGGTCTCACACAGATACACCCGGTTACACAGCAGGAAGGTCACACACACAGATACACCCGGTTACACAGCAGGAAGGTCTCACACAGATACACCCGGTTACACAGCAGGAAGGTCTCACACACAGATACACCCGGTTACACAGCAGGAAGGTCACACACACAGATACACCCGGTTACACAGCAGGAAGGTCACACACACAGATACACCCGGTTACACAGCAGGAAGGTCTCACACAGATACACCCGGTTACACAGCAGGAAGGTCACACACACAGATACACCCGGTTACACAGCAGGAAGGTCACACACACAGATACACCCGGTTACACAGCAGGAAGGTCACACACAGATACACCCGGTTACACAGCAGGAAGGTCACACACACAGATACACCCGGTTACACAGCAGGAAGGTCTCACACACAGATACACCCGGTTACACAGCAGGAAGGTCACACACACAGATACACCCGGTTACACAGCAGGAAGGTCACACACACAGATACACCCGGTTACACAGCAGGAAGGTCTCACACACAGATACACCCGGTTACACAGCAGGAAGGTCTCACACAGATACACCCGGTTACACAGCAGGAAGGTCACACACAGATACACCCGGTTACACAGCAGGAAGGTCACACACAGATACACCCGGTTACACAGCAGGAAGGTCACACACAGATACACCCGGTTACACAGCAGGAAGGTCACACACACAGATACACCCGGTTACACAGCAGGAAGGTCACACACACAGATACACCCGGTTACACAGCAGGAAGGTCTCACACACAGATACACCCGGTTACACAGCAGGAAGGTCACACACACAGATACACCCGGTTACACAGCAGGAAGGTCACACACACAGATACACCCGGTTACACAGCAGGAAGGTCACACACAGATACACCCGGTTACACAGCAGGAAGGTCACACACACAGATACACCCGGTTACACAGCAGGAAGGTCACACACACAGATACACCCGGTTACACAGCAGGAAGGTCACACACACAGATACACCCGGTTACACAGCAGGAAGGTCACACACACAGATACACCCGGTTACACAGCAGGAAGGTCTCACACAGATACACCCGGTTACGCAGCAGGAAGGTCACACACACAGATACACCCGGTTACACAGCAGGAAGGTCTCACACACAGATACACCCGGTTACACAGCAGGAAGGTCTCACACAGATACACCCGGTTACACAGCAGGAAGGTCCCACACAGATACACCCGGTTACACAGCAGGAAGGTCACACACAGATACACCCGGTTACACAGCAGGAAGGTCTCACAGAGATACACCCGGTTACACAACAGGAAGGTCACACACACAGATACACCCGGTTACACAGCAGGAAGATCACACACACAGATACACCCGGTTACACAGCAGGAAGGTCTCACACAGATACACCCGGTTACACAGCAGGAAGGTCACACACACAGATACACCCGGTTACACAGCAGGAAGGTCACACACACAGATACACCCGGTTACACAGCAGGAAGGTCTCACACACAGATACACCCGGATACACAGCAGGAAGGTCACACACACAGATACACCCGGTTACACAGCAGGAAGGTCTCACACAGATACACCCGGTTACACAGCAGGAAGGTCACACACTGATACACCCGGTTACACAGCAGGAAGGTCTCACACACAGATACACCCGGTTACACAGCAGGAAGGTCACACACAGATACACCCGGTTACACAGCAGGAAGGTCACACACACAGATACACCCGGTTACACAGCAGGAAGGTCTCACACAGATACACCCGGTTACACAGCAGGAAGGTCACACACTGATACACCCGGTTACACAGCAGGAAGGTATCACACACAGATACACCCGGTTACACAGCAGGAAGGTCTCACACAGATACACCCGGTTACACAGCAGGAAGGTCTCACACAGATACACCCGGTTACACAGCAGGAAGGTCACACACACAGATACACCCGGTTACACAGCAGGAAGGTCACACACACAGATACACCCGGTTACACAGCAGGAAGGTCTCACACAGATACACCCGGTTACACAGCAGGAAGGTCACACACACAGATACACCCGGTTACACAGCAGGAAGGTCTCACACAGATACACCCGGTTACACAGCAGGAAGGTCTCACACAGATACACCCGGTTACACAGCAGGAAGGTCACACACAGATACACCCGGTTACACAGCAGGAAGGTCTCACACACAGATACACCCGGTTACACAGCAGGATGGTCACACACACAGATACACCCGGTTACACAGCAGGAAGGTCTCACACACAGATACACCCGGTTACACAGCAGGAAGGTCTCACACACAGATACACCCGGTTACACAGCAGGAAGGTCACACACACAGATACACCCGGTTACACAGCAGGAAGGTCACACACAGATACACCCGGTTACACAGCAGGAAGATCACACACAGATACACCCGGTTACACAGCAGGAAGGTCACACACACAGATACACCCGGTTACACAGCAGGAAGGTCACACACAGATACACCCGGTTACACAGCAGGAAAGTCACACACAGATACACCCGGTTACGCAGCAGGAAGGTCACACACACAGATACACCCGGTTACACAGCAGGAAGGTCTCACACACAGATACACCCGGTTACACAGCAGGAAGGACTCACACAGATACACCCGGTTACACAGCAGGAAGGTCACACACAGATACACCCGGTTACACAACAGGAAGGTCACACACACAGATACACCCGGTTACACAGCAGGAAGATCACACCCACAGATACACCCGGTTACACAGCAGGAAGGTCTCACACAGATACACCCGGTTACACAGCAGGAAGGTCACACACACAGATACACCCGGTTACACAGCAGGAAGGTCACACACACAGATACACCCGGTTACACAGCAGGAAGGTCTCACACACAGATACACCCGGTTACACAGCAGGAAGGTCTCACACAGATACACCCGGTTACACAGCAGGAAGGTCACACACACAGATACACCCGGTTACACAGCAGGAAGGTCACACACACAGATACACCCGGTTTCACAGCAGGAAGGTCTCACACACAGATACACCTGGTTACACAGCAGGAAGGTCACACACACAGATACACCCGGTTACACAGCAGGAAGGTCACACACAGATACACCCGGTTACACAGCAGGAAGGTCACACACACAGATACACCCGGTGACACAGCAGGAAGGTCACACACAGATACACCCGGTTACACAGCAGGAAAGTCACACACAGATACACCCGGTTACGCAGCAGGATGGTCACACACACAGATACACCCGGTTACACAGCAGGAAGGTCTCACACACAGATACACCCGGCTACACAGCAGGAAGGTCTCACAGAGATACACCCGGTTACACAACAGGAAGGTCACACACACAGATACACCCGGTTACACAGCAGGAAGATCACACACACAGATACACCCGGTTACACAGCAGGAAGGTCTCACACAGATACACCCGGTTACACAGCAGGAAGGTCACACACACAGATACACCCGGTTACACAGCAGGAAGGTCACACACACAGATACACCCGGTTACACAGCAGGAAGGTCTCACACACAGATACACCCGGTTACACAGCAGGAAGGTCACACACAGATACACCCGGTTACACAGCAGGAAGGTCACACACAGATACACCCGGTTACACAGCAGGAAGGTCTCACACACAGATACACCCGGTTACACAGCAGGAAGGTCTCACACAGATACACCCGGTTACACAGCAGGAAGGTCACACACAGATACACCCGGTTACACAGCAGGAAGGTCTCACACACAGATACACCCGGTTACACAGCAGGAAGGTCTCACACAGATACACCCGGTTACACAGCAGGAAGGTCACACACAGATACACCCGGTTACACAGCAGGAAGGTCTCACACAGATACACCCGGTTACACAGCAGGAAGGTCACACACAGATACACCCGGTTACACAGCTGGAAGGTCACACACACAGATACACCCGGTTACACAGCAGGAAG
Source organism: Chiloscyllium punctatum (assembly GCF_047496795.1). Classification (NCBI taxonomy): domain Eukaryota; kingdom Metazoa; phylum Chordata; class Chondrichthyes; order Orectolobiformes; family Hemiscylliidae; genus Chiloscyllium; species Chiloscyllium punctatum. Next base: position 10,573,268 of record NC_092768.1, on the reverse strand, counting down.
GTCTCACACACAGATACACCCGGTTACACAGCAGGAAGATCACACACAGATACACCCGGTTACACAGCAGGAAGGTCTCACTCACAGATACACCCGGTTACACAGCAGGAAGGTCACACACAGATACACCCGGTTACACAGCAGGAAGGTCACACACACAGATACACCCGGTTACACAGCAGGAAGGTCTCACACACAGATACACCCGGTTACACAGCAGGAAGGTCTCACACAGATACACCCGGTTACACAGCAGGAAGGTCACACACTGATACACCCGGTTACACAGCAGGAAGGTCTCACACACAGATACACCCGGTTACACAGCAGGAAGGTCTCACACAGATACACCCGGTTACACAGCAGGAAGGTCACACACACAGATACACCCGGTTACACAGCAGGAAGGTCACACACACAGATACACCCGGTTACACAGCAGGAAGGTCTCACACAGATACACCCGGTTACACAGCAGGAAGGTCACACACACAGATACACCCGGTTACACAGCAGGAAGTTCACACACACAGATACACCCGGTTACACAGCAGGAAGGTCTCACACACAGATACACCCGGTTACACAGCAGGAAGGTCACACACACAGATACACCCGGTTACACAGCAGGAAGGTCACACACAGATACACCCGGTTACACAGCAGGAAGATCACACACAGATACACCCGGTTACACAGCAGGAAGGTCACACACACAGATACACCCGGTTACACAGCAGGAAGGTCACACACAGATACACCCGGTTACACAGCAGGAAAGTCACACACAGATACACCCGGTTACGCAGCAGGAAGGTCACACACACAGATACACCCGGTTACACAGCAGGAAGGTCTCACACACAGATACACCCGGTTACACAGCAGGAAGGTCTCACACAGATACACCCGGTTACACAGCAGGAAGGTCACACACAGATACACCCGGTTACACAGCAGGAAGGTCTCACACACAGATACACCCGGTTACACAACAGGAAGGTCACACACACAGATACACCCGGTTACACAGCAGGAAGATCACACCCACAGATACACCCGGTTACACAGCAGGAAGGTCTCACACAGATACACCCGGTTACACAGCAGGAAGGTCACACACACAGATACACCCGGTTACACAGCAGGAAGGTCACACACACAGATACACCCGGTTACACAGCAGGAAGGTCTCACACACAGATACACCCGGTTACACAGCAGGAAGGTCACACACACAGATACACCCGGTTACACAGCAGGAAGGTCACACACACAGATACACCCGGTTACACAGCAGGAAGGTCACACACAGATACACCCGGTTACACAGCGGGAAGGTCTCACACAGATACACCCGGTTACACAGCAGGAAGGTCACACACAGATACACCCGGTTACACAGCAGGAAGGTCTCACACAGATACACCCGGTTACACGGCAGGAAGGTCTCACACAGATACACCCGGTTACACAGCAGGAAGGTCTCACACAGATACACCCGGTTACACAGCAGGAAGGTCACACACAGATACACCCGGTTACACAGCAGGAAGGTCACACACACAGATACACCCGGTTACACAGCAGGAAGGTCTCACACAGATACACCCGGTTACACAGCAGGAAGGTCACACACTGATACACCCGGTTACACAGCAGGAAGGTCTCACACACAGATACACCCGGTTACACAGCAGGAAGGTCACACACAGATACACCCGGTTACACAGCAGGAAGGTCACACACACAGATACACCCGGTTACACAGCAGGAAGGTCTCACACACAGATACACCCGGTTACACAGCAGGAAGGTCTCACACAGATACACCCGGTTACACAGCAGGAAGGTCACACACTGATACACCCGGTTACACAGCAGGAAGGTCTCACACACAGATACACCCGGTTACACAGCAGGAAGGTCTCACACAGATACACCCGGTTACACAGCAGGAAGGTCACACACACAGATACACCCGGTTACACAGCAGGAAGGTCACACACACAGATACACCCGGTTACACAGCAGGAAGGTCTCACACAGATACACCCGGTTACACAGCAGGAAGGTCACACACACAGATACACCCGGTTACACAGCAGGAAGGTCACACACACAGATACACCCGGTTACACAGCAGGAAGGTATCACACACAGATACACCCGGTTACACAGCAGGAAGGTCACACACACAGATACACCCGGTTACACAGCAGGAAGGTCACACACACAGATACACCCGGTTACACAGCAGGAAGGTCACACACAGATACACCCGGTTACACAGCAGGAAAGTCACACACAGATACACCCGGTTACGCAGCAGGAAGGTCACACACACAGATACACCCGGTTACACAGCAGGAAGGTCTCACACACAGATACACCCGGTTACACAGCAGGAAGGTCTCACACAGATACACCCGGTTACACAGCAGGAAGGTCTCACACACAGATACACCCGGTTACACAGCAGGAAGGTCACACACAGATACACCCGGTTACACAGCAGGAAGGTCACACACAGATACACCCGGTTACACAGCAGGAAGGTCCCACACAGATACACCCGGTTACACAGCAGGAAGGTCACACACAGATACAGCCGGTTACACAGCAGGAAGGTCACACACAGATACACCCGGTTACACAGCAGGAAGGTCACACACAGATACACCCGCTTACACAGCAGGAAGGTCTCACACAGATACACCCGGTTACACAGCAGGAAGGTCTCACACACAGATACACCCGGTTACACAGCAGGAAGCTCTCACACACAGATACACCCGGTTACACAGCAGGAAGGTCACACACAGATACACCCGGTTACACAGCAGGAAGGTCACACACAGATACACCCGGTTACACAGCAGGAAGGTCACACACACAGATACACCCGGTTACACAGCAGGAAGGTCTCACACACAGATACACCCGGTTACACAGCAGGAAGGTCTCACACAGATACACCCGGTTACACAGCAGGAAGGTCACACACAGATACACCCGGTTATACAGCAGGAAGGTCACACACAGATCCACCCGGTTACACAGCAGGAAGGTCACACACAGATACACCCGGTTACACAGCAGGAAGGTCACACACAGATACACCCGGTTACACAGCAGGAAGGTCACACACAGATACACCCGGTTACACAGCAGGAAGGTCACACACACAGATACACCCGGTTACACAGCAGGAAGGTCTCACACAGATACACCCGGTTACACAGCAGGAAGGTCTCACACACAGATACACCCGGTTACACAGCAGGAAGGTCTCACACACAGATACACCCGGTTACACAGCAGGAAGGTCACACACACAGATACACCCGGTTACACAGCAGGAAGGTCACACACAGATACACCCGGTAACACAGCAGGAAGGTCACACACAGATACACCCGGTTACACAGCAGGAAGGTCACACACACAGATACACCCGGTTACACAGCAGGAAGGTCACACACAGATACACCCGGTTACACAGCAGGAAGGTCACACACACAGATACACCCGGTTACACAGCAGGAAGGTCACACACAGATACACCCGGTTACACGGCAGGAAGGTCACACACACAGATACACCCGGTTACACAGCAGGAAGGTCACACACAGATACACCCGGTTACACAGCAGGAAGGTCACACACAGATACACCCGGTTACACAGCAGGAAGGTCACACACAGATACACCCGGTTACACAGCAGGAAGGTCTCACACAGATACACCCGGTTACACAGCAGGAAGGTCACACACACAGATACACCCGGTTACACAGCAGGAAGGTCACACACAGATACACCCGGTTACACAGCAGGAAGGTCACACACACAGATACACCCGGTTACACAGCAGGAAGGTCACACACACAGATACACCCGGTTACACAGCAGGAAGGTCTCACACAGATACACCCGGTTACACAGCAGGAAGGTCACACACACAGATACACCCGGTTACACAGCAGGAAGGTCTCACACAGATACACCCGGTTACACAGCAGGAAGGTCTCACACACAGATACACCCGGTTACACAGCAGGAAGGTCACACACACAGATACACCCGGTTACACAGCAGGAAGGTCACACACACAGATACACCCGGTTACACAGCAGGAAGGTCTCACACAGATACACCCGGTTACACAGCAGGAAGGTCACACACACAGATACACCCGGTTACACAGCAGGAAGGTCACACACACAGATACACCCGGTTACACAGCAGGAAGGTCACACACACAGATACACCCGGTTACACAGCAGGAAGGTCTCACACACAGATACACCCGGTTACACAGCAGGAAGGTCTCACACAGATACACCCGGTTACACAGCAGGAAGGTCACACACAGATACACCCGGTTACACAGCAGGAAGGTCACACACAGATACACCCGGTTACACAGCAGGAAGGTCACACACAGATACACCCGGTTACACAGCAGGAAGGTCACACACACAGATACACCCGGTTACACAGCAGGAAGGTCACACACACAGATACACCCGGTTACACAGCAGGAAGGTCACACACACAGATACACCCGGTTACACAGCAGGAAGGTCACACACACAGATACACCCGGTTACACAGCAGGAAGGTCTCACACAGATACACCCGGTTACGCAGCAGGAAGGTCACACACACAGATACACCCGGTTACACAGCAGGAAGGTCTCACACACAGATACACCCGGTTACACAGCAGGAAGGTCTCACACAGATACACCCGGTTACACAGCAGGAAGGTCCCACACAGATACACCCGGTTACACAGCAGGAAGGTCACACACAGATACACCCGGTTACACAGCAGGAAGGTCTCACAGAGATACACCCGGTTACACAACAGGAAGGTCACACACACAGATACACCCGGTTACACAGCAGGAAGATCACACACACAGATACACCCGGTTACACAGCAGGAAGGTCTCACACAGATACACCCGGTTACACAGCAGGAAGGTCACACACACAGATACACCCGGTTACACAGCAGGAAGGTCACACACACAGATACACCCGGTTACACAGCAGGAAGGTCTCACACACAGATACACCCGGATACACAGCAGGAAGGTCACACACACAGATACACCCGGTTACACAGCAGGAAGGTCTCACACAGATACACCCGGTTACACAGCAGGAAGGTCACACACTGATACACCCGGTTACACAGCAGGAAGGTCTCACACACAGATACACCCGGTTACACAGCAGGAAGGTCACACACAGATACACCCGGTTACACAGCAGGAAGGTCACACACACAGATACACCCGGTTACACAGCAGGAAGGTCTCACACACAGATACACCCGGTTACACAGCAGGAAGGTCTCACACAGATACACCCGGTTACACAGCAGGAAGGTCACACACTGATACACCCGGTTACACAGCAGGAAGGTATCACACACAGATACACCCGGTTACACAGCAGGAAGGTCTCACACAGATACACCCGGTTACACAGCAGGAAGGTCACACACACAGATACACCCGGTTACACAGCAGGAAGGTCACACACACAGATACACCCGGTTACACAGCAGGAAGGTCTCACACAGATACACCCGGTTACACAGCAGGAAGGTCACACACACAGATACACCCGGTTACACAGCAGGATGGTCACACACACAGATACACCCGGTTACACAGCAGGAAGGTCTCACACACAGATACACCCGGTTACACAGCAGGAAGGTCACACACACAGATACACCCGGTTACACAGCAGGAAGGTCACACACAGATACACCCGGTTACACAGCAGGAAGATCACACACAGATACACCCGGTTACACAGCAGGAAGGTCACACACACAGATACACCCGGTTACACAGCAGGAAGGTCACACACAGATACACCCGGTTACACAGCAGGAAAGTCACACACAGATACACCCGGTTACGCAGCAGGAAGGTCACACACACAGATACACCCGGTTACACAGCAGGAAGGTCTCACACACAGATACACCCGGTTACACAGCAGGAAGGACTCACACAGATACACCCGGTTACACAGCAGGAAGGTCACACACAGATACACCCGGTTACACAGCAGGAAGGTCTCACACACAGATACACCCGGTTACACAACAGGAAGGTCACACACACAGATACACCCGGTTACACAGCAGGAAGATCACACCCACAGATACACCCGGTTACACAGCAGGAAGGTCTCACACAGATACACCCGGTTACACAGCAGGAAGGTCACACACACAGATACACCCGGTTACACAGCAGGAAGGTCACACACACAGATACACCCGGTTACACAGCAGGAAGGTCTCACACACAGATACACCCGGTTACACAGCAGGAAGGTCTCACACAGATACACCCGGTTACACAGCAGGAAGGTCACACACACAGATACACCCGGTTACACAGCAGGAAGGTCACACACACAGATACACCCGGTTTCACAGCAGGAAGGTCTCACACACAGATACACCTGGTTACACAGCAGGAAGGTCACACACACAGATACACCCGGTTACACAGCAGGAAGGTCACACACAGATACACCCGGTTACACAGCAGGAAGGTCACACACACAGATACACCCGGTGACACAGCAGGAAGGTCACACACAGATACACCCGGTTACACAGCAGGAAAGTCACACACAGATACACCCGGTTACGCAGCAGGATGGTCACACACACAGATACACCCGGTTACACAGCAGGAAGGTCTCACACACAGATACACCCGGTTAAACAGCAGGAAGGTCTCACAGAGATACACCCGGTTACACAACAGGAAGGTCACACACACAGATACACCCGGTTACACAGCAGGAAGATCACACACACAGATACACCCGGTTACACAGCAGGAAGGTCTCACACAGATACACCCGGTTACACAGCAGGAAGGTCACACACACAGATACACCCGGTTACACAGCAGGAAGGTCACACACACAGATACACCCGGTTACACAGCAGGAAGGTCTCACACACAGATACACCCGGTTACACAGCAGGAAGGTCACACACAGATACACCCGGTTACACAGCAGGAAGGTCACACACAGATACACCCGGTTACACAGCAGGAAGGTCTCACACACAGATACACCCGGTTACACAGCAGGAAGGTCTCACACAGATACACCCGGTTACACAGCAGGAAGGTCACACACAGATACACCCGGTTACACAGCAGGAAGGTCTCACACACAGATACACCCGGTTACACAGCAGGAAGGTCTCACACAGATACACCCGGTTACACAGCAGGAAGGTCACACACAGATACACCCGGTTACACAGCAGGAAGGTCTCACACAGATACACCCGGTTACACAGCAGGAAGGTCACACACAGATACACCCGGTTACACAGCTGGAAGGTCACACACACAGATACACCTGGTTACACAGCAGGAAGGTCTCACACACAGATACACCCGGTTACACAGCAGGAAGATCACACACAGATACACCCGGTTACACAGCAGGAAGGTCTCACTCACAGATACACCCGGTTACACAGCAGGAAGGTCACACACAGATACACCCGGTTACACAGCAGGAAGGTCACACACACAGATACACCCGGTTACACAGCAGGAAGGTCTCACACACAGATACACCCGGTTACACAGCAGGAAGGTCTCACACAGATACACCCGGTTACACAGCAGGAAGGTCACACACTGATACACCCGGTTACACAGCAGGAAGGTCTCACACACAGATACACCCGGTTACACAGCAGGAAGGTCTCACACAGATACACCCGGTTACACAGCAGGAAGGTCACACACACAGATACACCCGGTTACACAGCAGGAAGGTCACACACACAGATACACCCGGTTACACAGCAGGAAGGTCTCACACAGATACACCCGGTTACACAGCAGGAAGGTCACACACACAGATACACCCGGTTACACAGCAGGAAGTTCACACACACAGATACACCCGGTTACACAGCAGGAAGGTCTCACACACAGATACACCCGGTTACACAGCAGGAAGGTCACACACACAGATACACCCGGTTACACAGCAGGAAGGTCACACACAGATACACCCGGTTACACAGCAGGAAGATCACACACAGATACACCCGGTTACACAGCAGGAAGGTCACACACACAGATACACCCGGTTACACAGCAGGAAGGTCACACACACAGATACACCCGGTTACACAGCAGGAAGGTCACACACACAGATACACCCGGTTACACAGCAGGAAGGTCACACACAGATACACCCGGTTACACAGCAGGAAAGTCACACACAGATACACCCGGTTACGCAGCAGGAAGGTCACACACACAGATACACCCGGTTACACAGCAGGAAGGTCTCACACACAGATACACCCGGTTACACAGCAGGAAGGTCTCACACAGATACACCCGGTTACACAGCAGGAAGGTCACACACAGATACACCCGGTTACACAGCAGGAAGGTCTCACACACAGATACACCCGGTTACACAACAGGAAGGTCACACACACAGATACACCCGGTTACACAGCAGGAAGATCACACCCACAGATACACCCGGTTACACAGCAGGAAGGTCTCACACAGATACACCCGGTTACACAGCAGGAAGGTCACACACACAGATACACCCGGTTACACAGCAGGAAGGTCACACACACAGATACACCCGGTTACACAGCAGGAAGGTCTCACACACAGATACACCCGGTTACACAGCAGGAAGGTCACACACACAGATACACCCGGTTACACAGCAGGAAGGTCACACACACAGATACACCCGGTTACACAGCAGGAAGGTCACACACAGATACACCCGGTTACACAGCGGGAAGGTCTCACACAGATACACCCGGTTACACAGCAGGAAGGTCACACACAGATACACCCGGTTACACAGCAGGAAGGTCTCACACAGATACACCCGGTTACACGGCAGGAAGGTCTCACACAGATACACCCGGTTACACAGCAGGAAGGTCTCACACAGATACACCCGGTTACACAGCAGGAAGGTCACACACAGATACACCCGGTTACACAGCAGGAAGGTCACACACACAGATACACCCGGTTACACAGCAGGAAGGTCTCACACAGATACACCCGGTTACACAGCAGGAAGGTCACACACTGATACACCCGGTTACACAGCAGGAAGGTCTCACACACAGATACACCCGGTTACACAGCAGGAAGGTCACACACAGATACACCCGGTTACACAGCAGGAAGGTCACACACACAGATACACCCGGTTACACAGCAGGAAGGTCTCACACACAGATACACCCGGTTACACAGCAGGAAGGTCTCACACAGATACACCCGGTTACACAGCAGGAAGGTCACACACTGATACACCCGGTTACACAGCAGGAAGGTCTCACACACAGATACACCCGGTTACACAGCAGGAAGGTCTCACACAGATACACCCGGTTACACAGCAGGAAGGTCACACACACAGATACACCCGGTTACACAGCAGGAAGGTCACACACACAGATACACCCGGTTACACAGCAGGAAGGTCTCACACAGATACACCCGGTTACACAGCAGGAAGGTCACACACACAGATACACCCGGTTACACAGCAGGAAGGTCACACACACAGATACACCCGGTTACACAGCAGGAAGGTATCACACACAGATACACCCGGTTACACAGCAGGAAGGTCACACACACAGATACACCCGGTTACACAGCAGGAAGGTCACACACACAGATACACCCGGTTACACAGCAGGAAGGTCACACACAGATACACCCGGTTACACAGCAGGAAAGTCACACACAGATACACCCGGTTACGCAGCAGGAAGGTCACACACACAGATACACCCGGTTACACAGCAGGAAGGTCTCACACACAGATACACCCGGTTACACAGCAGGAAGGTCTCACACAGATACACCCGGTTACACAGCAGGAAGGTCACACACAGATACACCCGGTTACACAGCAGGAAGGTCACACACAGATACACCCGGTTACACAGCAGGAAGGTCCCACACAGATACACCCGGTTACACAGCAGGAAGGTCACACACAGATACAGCCGGTTACACAGCAGGAAGGTCACACACAGATACACCCGGTTACACAGCAGGAAGGTCACACACAGATACACCCGCTTACACAGCAGGAAGGTCTCACACAGATACACCCGGTTACACAGCAGGAAGGTCTCACACACAGATACACCCGGTTACACAGCAGGAAGCTCTCACACACAGATACACCCGGTTACACAGCAGGAAGGTCACACACAGATACACCCGGTTACACAGCAGGAAGGTCACACACAGATACACCCGGTTACACAGCAGGAAGGTCACACACACAGATACACCCGGTTACACAGCAGGAAGGTCTCACACACAGATACACCCGGTTACACAGCAGGAAGGTCTCACACAGATACACCCGGTTACACAGCAGGAAGGTCACACACAGATACACCCGGTTATACAGCAGGAAGGTCACACACAGATCCACCCGGTTACACAGCAGGAAGGTCACACACAGATACACCCGGTTACACAGCAGGAAGGTCACACACAGATACACCCGGTTACACAGCAGGAAGGTCACACACAGATACACCCGGTTACACAGCAGGAAGGTCACACACACAGATACACCCGGTTACACAGCAGGAAGGTCTCACACAGATACACCCGGTTACACAGCAGGAAGGTCTCACACACAGATACACCCGGTTACACAGCAGGAAGGTCTCACACACAGATACACCCGGTTACACAGCAGGAAGGTCACACACACAGATACACCCGGTTACACAGCAGGAAGGTCACACACAGATACACCCGGTAACACAGCAGGAAGGTCACACACAGATACACCCGGTTACACAGCAGGAAGGTCACACACACAGATACACCCGGTTACACAGCAGGAAGGTCACACACAGATACACCCGGTTACACAGCAGGAAGGTCACACACACAGATACACCCGGTTACACAGCAGGAAGGTCACACACAGATACACCCGGTTACACGGCAGGAAGGTCACACACACAGATACACCCGGTTACACAGCAGGAAGGTCACACACAGATACACCCGGTTACACAGCAGGAAGGTCACACACAGATACACCCGGTTACACAGCAGGAAGGTCACACACAGATACACCCGGTTACACAGCAGGAAGGTCTCACACAGATACACCCGGTTACACAGCAGGAAGGTCACACACACAGATACACCCGGTTACACAGCAGGAAGGTCACACACAGATACACCCGGTTACACAGCAGGAAGGTCACACACACAGATACACCCGGTTACACAGCAGGAAGGTCACACACACAGATACACCCGGTTACACAGCAGGAAGGTCTCACACAGATACACCCGGTTACACAGCAGGAAGGTCACACACACAGATACACCCGGTTACACAGCAGGAAGGTCTCACACAGATACACCCGGTTACACAGCAGGAAGGTCTCACACACAGATACACCCGGTTACACAGCAGGAAGGTCACACACACAGATACACCCGGTTACACAGCAGGAAGGTCACACACACAGATACACCCGGTTACACAGCAGGAAGGTCTCACACAGATACACCCGGTTACACAGCAGGAAGGTCACACACACAGATACACCCGGTTACACAGCAGGAAGGTCACACACACAGATACACCCGGTTACACAGCAGGAAGGTCTCACACAGATACACCCGGTTACACAGCAGGAAGGTCACACACACAGATACACCCGGTTACACAGCAGGAAGGTCACACACAGATACACCCGGTTACACAGCAGGAAGGTCACACACACAGATACACCCGGTTACACAGCAGGAAGGTCTCACACAGATACACCCGGTTACACAGCAGGAAGGTCACACACACAGATACACCCGGTTACACAGCAGGAAGGTCTCACACAGATACACCCGGTTACACAGCAGGAAGGTCACACACAGATACACCCGGTTACACAGCAGGAAGGTCACACACACAGATACACCCGGTTACACAGCAGGAAGGTCTCACACACAGATACACCCGGTTACACAGCAGGAAGGTCACACACACAGATACACCCGGTTACACAGCAGGAAGGTCACACACACAGATACACCCGGTTACACAGCAGGAAGGTCTCACACACAGATACACCCGGTTACACAGCAGGAAGGTCTCACACAGATACACCCGGTTACACAGCAGGAAGGTCACACACAGATACACCCGGTTACACAGCAGGAAGGTCACACACAGATACACCCGGTTACACAGCAGGAAGGTCACACACAGATACACCCGGTTACACAGCAGGAAGGTCACACACACAGATACACCCGGTTACACAGCAGGAAGGTCACACACACAGATACACCCGGTTACACAGCAGGAAGGTCACACACACAGATACACCCGGTTACACAGCAGGAAGGTCACACACACAGATACACCCGGTTACACAGCAGGAAGGTCTCACACAGATACACCCGGTTACGCAGCAGGAAGGTCACACACACAGATACACCCGGTTTCACAGCAGGAAGGTCTCACACACAGATACACCCGGTTACACAGCAGGAAGGTCTCACACAGATACACCCGGTTACACAGCAGGAAGGTCCCACACAGATACACCCGGTTACACAGCAGGAAGGTCACACACAGATACACCCGGTTACACAGCAGGAAGGTCTCACAGAGATACACCCGGTCACACAACAGGAAGGTCACACACACAGATACACCCGGTTACACAGCAGGAAGATCACACACACAGATACACCCGGTTACACAGCAGGAAGGTCTCACACAGATACACCCGGTTACACAGCAGGAAGGTCACACACACAGATACACCCGGTTACACAGCAGGAAGGTCACACACACAGATACACCCGGTTACACAGCAGGAAGGTCTCACACACAGATACACCCGGATACACAGCAGGAAGGTCACACACACAGATACACCCGGTTACACAGCAGGAAGGTCACACACACAGATACACCCGGTTACACAGCAGGAAGGTCTCACACAGATACACCCGGTTACACAGCAGGAAGGTCTCACACAGATACACCCGGTTACACAGCAGGAAGGTCTCACACAGATACACCCGGTTACACAGCAGGAAGGTCACACACAGATACACCCGGTTACACAGCAGGAAGGTCACACACACAGATACACCCGGTTACACAGCAGGAAGGTCACACACACAGATACACCCGGTTACACAGCAGGAAGGTCACACACAGATACACCCGGTTACACAGCAGGAAGGTCTCACACAGATACACCCGGTTACACAGCAGGAAGGTCTCACACAGATACACCCGGTTACACAGCAGGAAGGTCTCACACAGATACACCCGGTTACACAGCAGGAAGGTCACACACTGATCCACCCGGTTACACAGCAGGAAGGTCTCACACACAGATACACCTGGTTACACAGCAGGAAGGTCACACACAGATACACCCGGTTACACAGCAGGAAGGTCACACACACAGATACACCCGGTTACACAGCAGGAAGGTCTCACACACAGATACACCCGGTTACACAGCAGGAAGGTCACACACACAGATACACCCGGTTACACAGCAGGAAGGTCTCAAACACAGATACACCCGGTTACACAGCAGGAAGGTCTCACACAGATACACCCGGTTACACAGCAGGAAGGTCACACACAGATACACCCGGTTACACAGCAGGAAGGTCTCACATAGATACACCCGGTTACACAGCAGGAAGGTCACACACACAGATACACCCGGTTACACAGCAGGAAGGTCACACACAGATACACCCGGTTACACAGCAGGAAGGTCACACACAGATACACCCGGTTACACAGCAGGAAGGTCTCACACAGATACACCCGGTTACACAGCAGGAAGGTCACACACTGATACACCCGGTTACACAGCAGGAAGGTCTCACACACAGATACACCCGGTTACACAGCAGGAAGGTCTCACACAGATACACCCGGTTACACAGCAGGAAGGTCACACACACAGATACACCCGGTTACACAGCAGGAAGGTCACACACACAGATACACCCGGTTACACAGCAGGAAGGTCTCACACAGATACACCCGGTTACACAGCAGGAAGGTCACACACACAGATACACCCGGTTACACAGCAGGAAGGTCACACACAGATACACCCGGTTACACAGCAGGAAGGTCTCACACACAGATACACCCGGTTACACAACAGGAAGGTCTCACACAGATACACCCGGTTACACAGCAGGAAGGTCACACACAGATACACCCGGTTACACAGCAGGAAGGTCACACACACAGATACACCCGGTTACACAGCAGGAAGGTCTCACACAGATACACCCGGTTACACAGCAGGAAGGTCTCACACAGATACACCCGGTTACACAGCAGGAAGGTCTCACACAGATACACCCGGTTACACAGCAGGAAGGTCACACACAGATACACCCGGTTACACAGCTGGAAGGTCACACACACAGATACACCCGGTTACACAGCAGGAAGGTCTCACACAGATACACCCGGTTACACAGCAGGAAGGTCACACACTGATACACCCGGTTACACAGCAGGAAGGTCTCACACACAGATACACCCGGTTACACAGCAGGAAGGTCACACACAGATACACCCGGTTACACAGCAGGAAGGTCACACACACAGATACACCCGGTTACACAGCAGGAAGGTCACACACAGATACACCCGGTTACACAGCAGGAAGGTCACACACACAGATACACCCGGTTACACAGCAGGAAGGTCACACACTGATACACCCGGTTACACAGCAGGAAGGTCTCACACACAGATACACCCGGTTACACAGCAGGAAGGTCTCACACAGATACACCCGGTTACACAGCAGGAAGGTCACACACACAGATACACCCGGTTACACAGCAGGAAGGTCACACACACAGATACACCCGGTTACACAGCAGGAAGGTCTCACACAGATACACCCGGTTACACAGCAGGAAGGTCACACACACAGATACACCCGGTTACACAGCAGGAAGGTCACACACACAGATACACCCGGTTACACAGCAGGAAGGTCTCACACACAGATACACCCGGTTACACAGCAGGAAGGTCTCACACACAGATACACCCGGTTACACAGCAGGAAGGTCACACACACAGATACACCCGGTTACACAGCAGGAAGGTCACACACAGATACACCCGGTTACACAGCAGGAAAGTCACACACAGATACACCCGGTTACGCAGCAGGAAGGTCACACACACAGATACACCCGGTTACACAGCAGGAAGGTCTCACACACAGATACACCCGGTTACACAGCAGGAAGGTCTCACACAGATACACCCGGTTACACAGCAGGAAGGTCACACACAGATACACCCGGTTACACAGCAGGAAGGTCTCACACACAGATACACCCGGTTACACAACAGGAAGGTCACACACACAGATACACCCGGTTACACAGCAGGAAGATCACACCCACAGATACACCCGGTTACAAAGCAGGAAGGTCTCACACAGATACACCCGGTTACACAGCAGGAAGGTCACACACACAGATACACCCGGTTACACAGCAGGAAGGTCACACACACAGATACACCCGGTTACACAGCAGGAAGGTCTCACACACAGATACACCCGGTTACACAGCAGGAAGGTCACACACACAGATACACCCGGTTACACAGCAGGAAGGTCACACACACAGATACACACGGTTACACAGCAGGAAGGTCACACACAGATACACCCGGTTACACAACGGGAAGGTCTCACACAGATACACCCGGTTACACAGCAGGAAGGTCACACACAGATACACCCGGTTACACAGCAGGAAGGTCTCACACAGATACACCCGGTTACACAGCAGGAAGGTCTCACACAGATACACCCGGTTACACAGCAGGAAGGTCTCACACAGATACACCCGGTTACACAGCAGGAAGGTCACACACAGATACACCCGGTTACACAGCAGGAAGGTCACACACAGATACACCCGGTTACCCAGCAGGAAGGTCACACACACAGATACACCCGGTTACACAGCAGGAAGGTCTCACACAGATACACCCGGTTACACAGCAGGAAGGTCTCACACAGATACACCCGGTTACACAGCAGGAAGGTCTCACACAGATACACCCGGTTACACAGCAGGAAGGTCACACACAGATACACCCGGTTACACAGCTGGAAGGTCACACACACAGATACACCCGGTTACACAGCAGGAAGGTCTCACACAGATACACCCGGTTACACAGCAGGAAGGTCACACACTGATACACCCGGTTACACAGCAGGAAGGTCTCACACACAGATACACCCGGTTACACAGCAGGAAGGTCACACACAGATACACCCGGTTACACAGCAGGAAGGTCTCACACAGATACACCCGGTTACACAGCAGGAAGGTCTCACACACAGATACACCCGGTTACACAGCAGGAAGGTCTCACACACAGATACACCCGGTTACACAGCAGGAAGGTCTCACACACAGATACACCCGGTTACACAGCAGGAAGGTCACACACACAGATACACCCGGTTACACAGCAGGAAGGTCTCACACACAGATACACCCGCTTACACAGCAGGAAGGTCACACACACAGATACACCCGGTTACACAGCAGGAAGGTCTCACACACAGATACACCCGGTTACACAGCAGGAAGGTCTCACACACAGATACACCCGGTTACACAGCAGGAAGGTCTCACACAGATACACCCGGTTACACAGCAGGAAGGTCACACACACAGATACACCCGGTTACACAGCAGGAAGGTCACACACTGATACACCCGGTTACACAGCAGGAAGGTCTCACACACAGATACACCCGGTTACACAGCAGGAAGGTCTCACACAGATACACCCGGTTACACAGCAGGAAGGTCACACACACA
Source organism: Chiloscyllium punctatum (assembly GCF_047496795.1). Taxonomy (NCBI): domain Eukaryota; kingdom Metazoa; phylum Chordata; class Chondrichthyes; order Orectolobiformes; family Hemiscylliidae; genus Chiloscyllium; species Chiloscyllium punctatum. The sequence continues at coordinate 10,556,266 of NC_092768.1, read as the reverse complement.
GATACACCCGGTTACACAGCAGGAAGGTCACACACACAGATACACCCGGTTACACAGCAGGAAGGTCTCACACAGATACACCCGGTTACACAGCAGGAAGGTCACACACACAGATACACCCGGTTACACAGCAGGAAGGTCACACACACAGATACACCCGGTTACACAGCAGGAAGGTCTCACACACAGATACACCCGGTTACACAGCAGGAAGGTCACACACACAGATACACCCGGTTACACAGCAGGAAGGTCACACACAGATACACCCGGTTACACAGCAGGAAGATCACACACAGATACACCCGGTTACACAGCAGGAAGGTCACACACACAGATACACCCGGTTACACAGCAGGAAGGTCACACACAGATACACCCGGTTACACAGCAGGAAAGTCACACACAGATACACCTGGTTACGCAGCAGGAAGGTCACACACACAGATACACCCGGTTACACAGCAGGAAGGTCTCACACACAGATACACCCGGTTACACAGCAGGAAGGTCTCACACAGATACACCCGGTTACACAGCAGGAAGGTCACACACAGATACACCCGGTTACACAGCAGGAAGGTCTCACACACAGATACACCCGGTTACACAACAGGAAGGTCACACACACAGATACACCCGGTTACACAGCAGGAAGATCACACCCACAGATACACCCGGTTACACAGCAGGAAGGTCTCACACACAGATACACCCGGTTACACAACAGGAAGGTCACACACACAGATACACCCGGTTACACAGCAGGAAGATCACACCCACAGATACACCCGGTTACACAGCAGGAAGGTCTCACACAGATACACCCGGTTACACAGCAGGAAGGTCACACACACAGATACACCCGGTTACACAGCAGGAAGGTCACACACACAGATACACCCGGTTACACAGCAGGAAGGTCTCACACACAGATACACCCGGTTACACAGCAGGAAGGTCACACACACAGATACACCCGGTTACACAGCAGGAAGGTCACACACACAGATACACCCGGTTACACAGCAGGAAGGTCACACACAGATACACCCGGTTACACAGCGGGAAGGTCTCACACAGATACACCCGGTTACACAGCAGGAAGGTCACACACAGATACACCCGGTTACACAGCAGGAAGGTCTCACACAGATACACCCGGTTACACAGCAGGAAGGTCTCACACAGATACACCCGGTTACACAGCAGGAAGGTCTCACACAGATACACCCGGTTACACAGCAGGAAGGTCTCACACAGATACACCCGGTTACACAGCAGGAAGGTCACACACAGATACACCCGGTTACACAGCAGGAAGGTCTCACACAGATACACCCGGTTACACAGCTGGAAGGTCACACACACAGATACACCCGGTTACACAGCAGGAAGGTCTCACACAGATACACCCGGTTACACAGCAGGAAGGTCACACACACAGATACACCCGGTTACACAGCAGGAAGGTCTCACACACAGATACACCCGGTTACACAGCAGGAAGGTCACACACAGATACACCCGGTTACACAGCAGGAAGGTCACACACACAGATACACCCGGTTACACAGCAGGAAGGTCACACACTGATACACCCGGTTACACAGCAGGAAGGTCTCACACACAGATACACCTGGTTACACAGCAGGAAGGTCACACACAGATACACCCGGTTACACAGCAGGAAGGTCTCACACACAGATACACCCGGTTACACAACAGGAAGGTCACACACACAGATACACCCGGTTACACAGCAGGAAGATCACACCCACAGATACACCCGGTTACACAGCAGGAAGGTCTCACACAGATACACCCGGTTACACAGCAGGAAGGTCACACACACAGATACACCCGGTTACACAGCAGGAAGGTCACACACACAGATACACCCGGTTACACAGCAGGAAGGTCTCACACACAGATACACCCGGTTACACAGCAGGAAGGTCACACACACAGATACACCCGGTTACACAGCAGGAAGGTCACACACACAGATACACCCGGTTACACAGCAGGAAGGTCACACACAGATACACCCGGTTACACAGCGGGAAGGTCTCACACAGATACACCCGGTTACACAGCAGGAAGGTCACACACAGATACACCCGGTTACACAGCAGGAAGGTCTCACACAGATACACCCGGTTACACAGCAGGAAGGTCTCACACAGATACACCCGGTTACACAGCAGGAAGGTCTCACACAGATACACCCGGTTACACAGCAGGAAGGTCACACACAGATACACCCGGTTACACAGCAGGAAGGTCACACACAGATACACCCGGTTACACAGCAGGAAGGTCACACACACAGATACACCCGGTTACACAGCAGGAAGGTCTCACACAGATACACCCGGTTACACAGCAGGAAGGTCTCACACAGATACACCCGGTTACACAGCAGGAAGGTCTCACACAGATACACCCGGTTACACAGCAGGAAGGTCACACACAGATACACCCGGTTACACAGCTGGAAGGTCACACACACAGATACACCCGGTTACACAGCAGGAAGGTCTCACACAGATACACCCGGTTACACAGCAGGAAGGTCTCACACAGATACACCCGGTTACACAGCAGGAAGGTCACACACAGATACACCCGGTTACACAGCAGGAAGGTCTCACACACAGATACACCCGGTTACACAACAGGAAGGTCACACACACAGATACACCCGGTTACACAGCAGGAAGATCACACCCACAGATACACCCGGTTACACAGCAGGAAGGTCTCACACAGATACACCCGGTTACACAGCAGGAAGGTCACACACAGATACACCCGGTTACACAGCAGGAAGGTCACACACAGATACACCCGGTTACACAGCAGGAAGGTCACACACACAGATACACCCGGTTACACAGCAGGAAGGTCTCACACAGATACACCCGGTTACACAGCAGGAAGGTCTCACACAGATACACCCGGTTACACAGCAGGAAGGTCTCACACAGATACACCCGGTTACACAGCAGGAAGGTCACACACAGATACACCCGGTTACACAGCTGGAAGGTCACACACACAGATACACCCGGTTACACAGCAGGAAGGTCACACACACAGATACACCCGGTTACACAGCAGGAAGGTCTCACACACAGATACACCCGGTTACACAGCAGGAAGGTCACACACACAGATACACCCGGTTACACAGCAGGAAGGTCACACACACAGATACACCCGGTTACACAGCAGGAAGGTCTCACACACAGATACACCCGGTTACACAGCAGGAAGGTCACACACACAGATACACCCGGTTACACAGCAGGAAGGTCACACACAGATACACCCGGTTACACAGCAGGAAGATCACACACAGATACACCCGGTTACACAGCAGGAAGGTCACACACACAGATACACCCGGTTACACAGCAGGAAGGTCACACACAGATACACCCGGTTACACAGCAGGAAGGTCACACACAGATACACCCGGTTACACAGCAGGAAGGTCACACACACAGATACACCCGGTTACACAGCAGGAAGGTCTCACACACAGATACACCCGGTTACACAGCAGGAAGGTCTCACACAGATACACCCGGTTACACAGCAGGAAGGTCACACACAGATACACCCGGTTATACAGCAGGAAGGTCTCACACACAGATACACCCGGTTACACAACAGGAAGGTCTCACACACAGATACACCCGGTTACACAGCAGGAAGGTCACACACAGATACACCCGGTTACACAGCAGGAAGGTCTCACACAGATACACCCGGTTACACAGCAGGAAGGTCACACACACAGATACACCCGGTTACACAGCAGGAAGGTCTCACACAGATACACCTGGTTACACAGCAGGAAGGTCTCACGCAGATACACCCGGTTACACAGCAGGAAGGTCTCACACAGATACACCTGGTTACACAGCAGGAAGGTCTCACACACAGATACACCCGGTTACACAGCAGGAAGGTCACACACACAGATACACCCGGTTACACAGCAGGAAGGTCTCACACACAGATACACCCGGTTACACAGCAGGAAGGTCACACACACAGATACACCCGGTTACACAGCAGGAAGATCACACACACAGATACACCCGGTTACACAGCAGGAAGATCACACACAGATACACCCGGTTACACAGCAGGAAGGTCACACACACAGATACACCCGGTTACACAGCAGGAAGGTCACACACAGATACACCCGGTTACACAGCAGGAAAGTCACACACAGATACACCCGGTTACGCAGCAGGAAGGTCACACACACAGATACACCCGGTTACACAGCAGGAAGGTCTCACACACAGATACACCCGGTTACACAGCAGGAAGGTCTCACACAGATACACCCGGTTACACAGCAGGAAGGTCACACACAGATACACCCGGTTACACAGCAGGAAGGTCTCACACACAGATACACCCGGTTACACAACAGGAAGGTCACACACACAGATACACCCGGTTACACAGCAGGAAGATCACACCCACAGATACACCCGGTTACACAGCAGGAAGGTCTCACACAGATACACCCGGTTACACAGCAGGAAGGTCACACACACAGATACACCCGGTTACACAGCAGGAAGGTCACACACACAGATACACCCGGTTACACAGCAGGAAGGTCTCACACACAGATACACCCGGTTACACAGCAGGAAGGTCACACACACAGATACACCCGGTTACACAGCAGGAAGGTCACACACAGATACACCCGGTTACACAGCGGGAAGGTCACACACAGATACACCCGGTTACACAGCAGGAAGGTCTCACACACAGATACACCCGGTTACACAGCAGGAAGGTCTCACACAGATACTCACGGTTACACAGCAGGAAGGTCTCACACACAGATACACCCGGTTACACAGCAGGAAGGTCTCACACACAGATACACCCGGTTACACAGCAGGAAGGTCTCACACAGATACACCCGGTTACACAGCAGGAAGGTCTCACACAGATACACCCGGTTACACAGCAGGAAGGTCTCACACAGATACACCCGGTTACACAGCAGGAAGGTCACACACACAGATACACCCGGTTACACAGCAGGAAGGTCTCACACAGATACACCCGGTTACACAGCAGGAAGGTCTCACACACAGATACACCCGGTTACACAGCAGGAAGGTCTCACACAGATACACCCGGTTACACAGCAGGAAGGTCACACACAGATACACCCGGTTACACAGCAGGAAGGTCTCACACAGATACACCCGGTTACACAGCAGGAAGGTCTCACACAGATACACCCGGTTACACAGCAGGAAGGTCACACACACAGATACACCCGGTTACACAGCAGGAAGGTCACACACAGATACACCCGGTTACACAGCAGGAAAGTCACACACAGATACACCCGGTTACGCAGCAGGAAGGTCACACACACAGATACACCCGGTTACACAGCAGGAAGGTCTCACACACAGATACACCCGGTTACACAGCAGGAAGGTCTCACACAGTTACACCCGGTTACACAGCAGGAAGGTCACACACAGATACACCCGGTTACACAGCAGGAAGGTCTCACACACAGATACACCCGGTTACACAACAGGAAGGTCACACACACAGATACACCCGGTTACACAGCAGGAAGATCACACCCACAGATACACCCGGTTACACAGCAGGAAGGTCTCACACAGATACACCCGGTTACACAGCAGGAAGGTCACACACACAGATACACCCGGTTACACAGCAGGAAGGTCACACACACAGATACACCCGGTTACACAGCAGGAAGGTCTCACACACAGATACACCCGGTTACACAGCAGGAAGGTCACACACACAGATACACCCGGTTACACAGCAGGAAGGTCACACACAGATACACCCGGTTACACAGCGGGAAGGTCTCACACAGATACACCCGGTTACACAGCAGGAAGGTCACACACAGATACACCCGGTTACACAGCAGGAAGGTCTCACACAGATACACCCGGTTACACAGCAGGAAGGTCTCACACAGATACACCCGGTTACACAGCAGGAAGGTCTCACACAGATACACCCGGTTACATAGCAGGAAGGTCACACACAGATACACCCGGTTACACAGCAGGAAGGTCACACACAGATACACCCGGTTACACAGCAGGAAGGTCACACACACAGATACACCCGGTTACACAGCAGGAAGGTCTCACACAGATACACCCGGTTACACAGCAGGAAGGTCTCACACAGATACACCCGGTTACACAGCAGGAAGGTCTCACACAGATACACCCGGTTACACAGCAGGAAGGTCACACACAGATACACCCGGTTACACAGCTGGAAGGTCACACACACAGATACACCCGGTTACACAGCAGGAAGGTCTCACACAGATACACCCGGTTACACAGCAGGAAGGTCACACACTGATACACCCGGTTACACAGCAGGAAGGTCTCACACACAGATACACCCGGTTACACAGCAGGAAGGTCACACACAGATACACCCGGTTACACAGCAGGAAGGTCACACACACAGATACACCCGGTTACACAGCAGGAAGGTCACACACTGATACACCCGGTTACACAGCAGGAAGGTCTCACACACAGATACACCCGGTTACACAGCAGGAAGGTCTCACACAGATACACCCGGTTACACAGCAGGAAGGTCTCACACACAGATACACCCGGTTACACAGCAGGAAGGTCACACACACAGATACACCCGGTTACACAGCAGGAAGGTCTCACACAGATACACCCGGTTACACAGCAGGAAGGTCACACACACAGATACACCCGGTTACACAGCAGGAAGGTCACACACACAGATACACCCGGTTACACAGCAGGAAGGTCTCACACACAGATACACCCGGTTACACAGCAGGAAGGTCACACACACAGATACACCCGGTTACACAGCAGGAAGGTCTCACACAGATACACCCGGTTACACAGCAGGAAGGTCTCACACACAGATACACCCGGTTACACAGCAGGAAGGTCTCACACACAGATACACCCGGTTACACAGCAGGAAGGTCTCACACAGATACACCCGGTTACACAGCAGGAAGATCACACACAGATACACCCGGTTACACAGCAGGAAGGTCACACACACAGATACACCCGGTTACACAGCAGGAAGGTCTCACACAGATACACCCGGTTACACAGCAGGAAGGTCACACACAGATACACCCGGTTACACAGCAGGAAGGTCACACACACAGATACACCCAGTTACACAGCAGGAAGGTCTCACACACAGATACACCCGGTTACACAGCAGGAAGGTCTCACACAGATACACCCGGTTACACAGCAGGAAGGTCACACACAGATACACCCGGTTACACAGCAGGAAGGTCTCACACACAGATACACCCGGTTACACAACAGGAAGGTCACACACACAGATACACCCGGTTACACAGCAGGAAGATCACACCCACAGATACACCCGGTTACACAGCAGGAAGGTCTCACACAGATACACCCGGTTACACAGCAGGAAGGTCACACACACAGATACACCCGGTTACACAGCAGGAAGGTCTCACACACAGATACACCCGGTTACACAGCAGGAAGGTCTCACACAGATACACCCGGTTACACAGCAGGAAGGTCACACACAGAGATACACCCGGTTACACAGCAGGAAGGTCACACACACAGATACACCCGGTTACACAGCAGGAAGGTCACACACAGATACACCCGGTTACACAGCGGGAAGGTCTCACACAGATACACCCGGTTACACAGCAGGAAGGTCACACACAGATACACCCGGTTACACAGCAGGAAGGTCTCACACAGATACACCCGGTTACACAGCAGGAAGGTCTCACACAGATACACCCGGTTACACAGCAGGAAGGTCTCACACAGATACACCCGGTTACACAGCAGGAAGGTCACACACAGATACACCCGGTTACACAGCTGGAAGGTCACACACACAGATACACCCGGTTACACAGCAGGAAGGTCTCACACAGATACACCCGGTTACACAGCAGGAAGGTCACACACTGATACACCCGGTTACACAGCAGGAAGGTCTCACACACAGATACACCCGGTTACACAGCAGGAAGGTCACACACAGATACACCCGGTTACACAGCAGGAAGGTCACACACACAGATACACCCGGTTACACAGCAGGAAGGTCTCACACACAGATACACCCGGTTACACAGCAGGAAGGTCTCACACAGATACACCCGGTTACACAGCAGGAAGGTCACACACTGATACACCCGGTTACACAGCAGGAAGGTCTCACACACAGATACACCCGGTTACACAGCAGGAAGGTCTCACACAGATACACCCGGTTACACAGCAGGAAGGTCACACACACAGATACACCCGGTTACACAGCAGGAAGGTCTCACACAGATACACCCGGTTACACAGCAGGAAGGTCACACACTGATACACCCGGTTACACAGCAGGAAGGTCTCACACACAGATACACCCGGTTACACAGCAGGAAGGTCTCACACAGATACACCCGGTTACACAGCAGGAAGGTCACACACACAGATACACCCGGTTACACAGCAGGAAGGTCTCACACAGATACACCCGGTTACACAGCAGGAAGGTCACACACACAGATACACCCGGTTACACAGCAGGAAGGTCACACACACAGATACACCCGGTTACACAGCAGGAAGGTATCACACACAGATACACCCGGTTACACAGCAGGAAGGTCACACACACAGATACACCCGGTTACACAGCAGGAAGGTCACACACACAGATACACCCGGTTACACAGCAGGAAGGTCACACACAGATACACCCGGTTACACAGCAGGAAAGTCACACACAGATACACCCGGTTACGCAGCAGGAAGGTCACACACACAGATACACCCGGTTACACAGCAGGAAGGTCTCACACACAGATACACCCGGTTACACAGCAGGAAGGTCTCACACAGATACACCCGGTTACACAGCAGGAAGGTCACACACAGATACACCCGGTTACACAGCAGGAAGGTCACACACAGATCCACCCGGTTACACAGCAGGAAGGTCACACACACAGATACACCCGGTTACACAGCAGGAAGGTCACACACAGATACACCCGGTTACACAACAGGAAGGTCTCACACACAGTTACACCCGGTTACACAGCAGGAAGGTCACACACAGATACACCCGGTTACACAGCAGGAAGGTCACACACAGATCCACCCGGTTACACAGCAGGAAGGTCACACACACAGATACACCCGGTTACACAGCAGGAAGGTCACACACAGATACACCCGGTTACACAGCAGGAAGGTCTCACACACAGTTACACCCGGTTACACAGCAGGAAGGTCTCACACAGATACACCCGGTTACACAGCAGGAAGGTCACACACAGATACACCCGGTTATACAGCAGGAAGGTCACACACAGATCCACCCGGTTACACAGCAGGAAGGTCACACACAGATACACCCGGTTACACAGCAGGAAGGTCACACACAGATACACCCGGTTACACAGCAGGAAGGTCACACACAGATACACCCGGTTACACAGCAGGAAGGTCACACACACAGATACACCCGGTTACACAGCAGGAAGGTCTCACACAGATACACCCGGTTACACAGCAGGAAGGTCTCACACACAGATACACCCGGTTACACAGCAGGAAGGTCTCACACACAGATACACCCGGTTACACAGCAGGAAGGTCACACACACAGATACACCCGGTTCCACAGCAGGAAGGTCACACACAGATACACCCGGTAACACAGCAGGAAGGTCACACACAGATACACCCGGTTACACAGCAGGAAGGTCACACACACAGATACACCCGGTTACACAGCAGGAAGGTCACACACAGATACACCCGGTTACACGGCAGGAAGGTCACACACACAGATACACCCGGTTACACAGCAGGAAGGTCACACACAGATACACCCGGTTACACAGCAGGAAGGTCACACACAGATACACCCGGTTACACAGCAGGAAGGTCACACTCAGATACACCCGGTTACACAGCAGGAAGGTCTCACACAGATACACCCGGTTACACAGCAGGAAGGTCACACACACAGATACACCCGGTTACACAGCAGGAAGGTCTCACACAGATACACCCGGTTACACAGCAGGAAGGTCTCACACACAGATACACCCGGTTACACAGCAGGAAGATCACACACAGATACACCCGGTTACACAGCAGGAAGGTCTCACACACAGATACACCCGGTTACACAGCAGGAAGGTCACACACACAGATACACCCGGTTACACAGCAGGAAGGTCACACACACAGATACACCCGGTTACACAGCAGGAAGGTCTCACACAGATACACCCGGTTACACAGCAGGAAGGTCACACACACAGATACACCCGGTTACACAGCAGGAAGGTCACACACACAGATACACCCGGTTACACAGCAGGAAGGTCACACACAGATACACCCGGTTACACAGCAGGAAGGTCACACACACAGATACACCCGGTGACACAGCAGGAAGGTCACACACAGATACACCCGGTTACACAGCAGGAAAGTCACACACAGATACACCCGGTTACGCAGCAGGAAGGTCACACACACAGATACACCCGGTTACACAGCAGGAAGGTCTCACACACAGATACACCCGGTTACACAGCAGGAAGGTCTCACACAGATACACCCGGTTACACAGCAGGAAGGTCACACACAGATACACCCGGTTACACAGCAGGAAGGTCACACACACAGATACACCCGGTTACACAGCAGGAAGGTCTCACACACAGATACACCCGGTTACACAGCAGGAAGGTCCCACACAGATACACCCGGTTACACAGCAGGAAGGTCACACACAGATACACCCGGTTACACAGCAGGAAGGTCTCACAGAGATACACCCGGTTACACAACAGGAAGGTCACACACACAGATACACCCGGTTACACAGCAGGAAGATCACACACACAGTTACGCCCGGTTACACAGCAGGAAGGTCTCACACAGATACACCCGGTTACACAGCAGGAAGGTCACACACACAGATACACCCGGTTACACAGCAGGAAGGTCACACACACAGATACACCCGGTTACACAGCAGGAAGGTCTCTCACACAGATACACCCGGTTACACAGCAGGAAGGTCACACACACAGATACACCCGGTTACACAGCAGGAAGGTCTCACACAGATACACCCGGTTACACAGCAGGAAGGTCTCACACAGATACACCCGGTTACACAGCAGGAAGGTCTCACACAGATACACCCGGTTACACAGCAGGAAGGTCACACACAGATACACCCGGTTACACAGCAGGAAGGTCACACACACAGATACACCCGGTTACACAGTAGGAAGGTCTCACACAGATACACCCGGTTACACAGCAGGAAGGTCTCACACACAGATACACCCGGTTACACAGCAGGAAGGTCACACACAGATACACCCGGTTACACAGCAGGAAGGTCACACACAGATACACCCGGTTACACAGCAGGAAGGTCACACACTGATCCACCCGGTTACACAGCAGGAAGGTCTCACACACAGATACACCCGGTTACACAGCAGGAAGGTCACACACAGATACACCCGGTTACACAGCAGGAAGGTCACACACACAGATACACCCGGTTACACAGCAGGAAGGTCTCACACACAGATACACCCGGTTACACAGCAGGAAGGTCTCACACAGATACACCCGGTTACACAGCAGGAAGGTCACACACACAGATACACCCGGTTACACAGCAGGAAGGTCACACACAGATACACCCGGTTACACAGCAGGAAGGTCTCACACAGATACACCCGGTTACACAGCAGGAAGGTCACACACACAGATACACCCGGTTACACAGCAGGAAGGTCTCACACACATACACCCGGTTACACAGCAGGAAGGTCACACACACAGATACACCCGGTTACACAGCAGGAAGGTCTCACACACAGATACACCCGGTTACACAGCAGGAAGGTCTCACACAGATACACCCGGTTACACAGCAGGAAGGTCACACACTGATACACCCGGTTACACAACAGGAAGGTCTCACACACAGATACACCCGGTTACACAGCAGGAAGGTCTCACACAGATACACCCGGTTACACAGCAGGAAGGTCACACACACAGATACACCCGGTTACACAGCAGGAAGGTCACACACACAGATACACCCGGTTACACAGCAGGAAGGTCTCACACAGATACACCCGGTTACACAGCAGGAAGGTCACACACACAGATACACCCGGTTACACAGCAGGAAGGTCACACACACAGATACACCCGGTTACACAGCAGGAAGGTCTCACACACAGATACACCTGGTTACACAGCAGGAAGGTCACACACACAGATACACCCGGTTACACAGCAGGAAGGTCTCACACAGATACACCCGGTTACACAGCAGGAAGGTCACACACACAGATACACCCGGTGACACAGCAGGAAGGTCACACACAGATACACCCGGTTACACAGCAGGAAAGTCACACACAGATACACCCGGTTACGCAGCAGGAAGGTCACACACACAGATACACCCGGTTACACAGCAGGAAGGTCTCACACACAGATACACCCGGTTACACAGCAGGAAGGTCTCACAGAGATACACCCGGTTACACAACAGGAAGGTCACACACACAGATACACCCGGTTACACAGCAGGAAGATCACACACACAGATACACCCGGTTACACAGCAGGAAGGTCTCACACAGATACACCCGGTTACACAGCAGGAAGGTCACACACACAGATACACCCGGTTACACAGCAGGAAGGTCACACACACAGATACACCCGGTTACACAGCAGGAAGGTCTCACACACAGATACACCCGGTTACACAGCAGGAAGGTCACACACACAGATACACCCGGTTACACAGCAGGAAGGTCACACACACAGATACACCCTGTTACACAGCAGGAAGGTCACACACAGATACACCCGGTTACACAGCGGGAAGGTCTCACACAGATACACCCGGTTACACAGCAGGAAGGTCACACACAGATACACCCGGTTACACAGCAGGAAGGTCACACACACAGATACACCCGGTTACACAGCAGGAAGGTCTCACACAGATACACCCGGTTACACAGCAGGAAGGTCACACACAGATACACCCGGTTACACAGCAGGAAGGTCACACACACAGATACACCCGGTTACACAGCAGGAAGGTCTCACACAGATACACCCGGTTACACAGCAGGAAGGTCACACACTGATACACCCGGTTACACAGCAGGAAGGTCTCACACACAGATACACCCGGTTACACAGCAGGAAGGTCACACACAGATACACCCGGTTACACAGCAGGAAGGTCACACACACAGATACACCCGGTTACACAGCAGGAAGGTCTCACACACAGATACACCCGGTTACACAGCAGGAAGGTCTCACACAGATACACCCGGTTACACAGCAGGAAGGTCTCACACAGATACACCCGGTTACACAGCAGGAAGCTCACACACACAGATACACCCGGTTACACAGCAGGAAGGTCTCACACAGATACACCCGGTTACACAGCAGGAAGGTCTCACACAGATACACCCGGTTACACAGCAGGAAGATCACACACACAGATACACCCGGTTACACAGCAGGAAGGTCTCACACACAGATACACCCGGTTACACAGCAGGAAGGTCACACACACAGATACACCCGGTAACACAGCAGGAAGGTCTCACACACAGATACACCCGGTTACACAGCAGGAAGGCCTCACACACAGATACACCCGGTTACACAGCAGGAAGATCACACACACAGATACACCCGGTTACACAGCAGGAAGGTCACACACAGATACACCCGGTTACACAGCAGGAAGATCACACACAGATACACCCGGTTACACAGCAGGAAGGTCACACACACAGATACACCCGGTTACACAGCAGGAAGGTCACACACACAGATACACCCGGTTACACAGCAGGAAGGTCTCACACACAGATACACCCGGTTACACAGCAGGAAGGTCTCACACAGATACACCCGGTTACACAGCAGGAAGGTCACACACAGATACACCCGGTTATACAGCAGGAAGGTCTCACACACAGATACACCCGGTTACACAACAGGAAGGTCTCACACACAGATACACCCGGTTACACAGCAGGAAGGTCACACACAGATACACCCGGTTACACAGCAGGAAGGTCTCACACAGATACACCCGGTTACACAGCAGGAAGGTCACACACACAGATACACCCGGTTACACAGCAGGAAGGTCTCACACAGATACACCTGGTTACACAGCAGGAAGGTCTCACGCAGATACACCCGGTTACACAGCAGGAAGGTCTCACACAGATACACCTGGTTACACAGCAGGAAGGTCTCACACACAGATACACCCGGTTACACAGCAGGAAGGTCACACACACAGATACACCCGGTTACACAGCAGGAAGGTCTCACACACAGATACACCCGGTTACACAGCAGGAAGGTCACACACACAGATACACCCGGTTACACAGCAGGAAGATCACACACACAGATACACCCGGTTACACAGCAGGAAGATCACACACAGATACACCCGGTTACACAGCAGGAAGGTCACACACACAGATACACCCGGTTACACAGCAGGAAGGTCACACACAGATACACCCGGTTACACAGCAGGAAAGTCACACACAGATACACCCGGTTACGCAGCAGGAAGGTCACACACACAGATACACCCGGTTACACAGCAGGAAGGTCTCACACACAGATACACCCGGTTACACAGCAGGAAGGTCTCACACAGATACACCCGGTTACACAGCAGGAAGGTCACACACAGATACACCCGGTTACACAGCAGGAAGGTCTCACACACAGATACACCCGGTTACACAACAGGAAGGTCACACACACAGATACACCCGGTTACACAGCAGGAAGATCACACCCACAGATACACCCGGTTACACAGCAGGAAGGTCTCACACAGATACACCCGGTTACACAGCAGGAAGGTCACACACACAGATACACCCGGTTACACAGCAGGAAGGTCACACACACAGATACACCCGGTTACACAGCAGGAAGGTCTCACACACAGATACACCCGGTTACACAGCAGGAAGGTCACACACACAGATACACCCGGTTACACAGCAGGAAGGTCACACACAGATACACCCGGTTACACAGCGGGAAGGTCACACACAGATACACCCGGTTACACAGCAGGAAGGTCTCACACACAGATACACCCGGTTACACAGCAGGAAGGTCTCACACAGATACTCACGGTTACACAGCAGGAAGGTCTCACACACAGATACACCCGGTTACACAGCAGGAAGGTCTCACACACAGATACACCCGGTTACACAGCAGGAAGGTCTCACACAGATACACCCGGTTACACAGCAGGAAGGTCTCACACAGATACACCCGGTTACACAGCAGGAAGGTCTCACACAGATACACCCGGTTACACAGCAGGAAGGTCACACACACAGATACACCCGGTTACACAGCAGGAAGGTCTCACACAGATACACCCGGTTACACAGCAGGAAGGTCTCACACACAGATACACCCGGTTACACAGCAGGAAGGTCTCACACAGATACACCCGGTTACACAGCAGGAAGGTCACACACAGATACACCCGGTTACACAGCAGGAAGGTCTCACACAGATACACCCGGTTACACAGCAGGAAGGTCTCACACAGATACACCCGGTTACACAGCAGGAAGGTCACACACACAGATACACCCGGTTACACAGCAGGAAGGTCACACACAGATACACCCGGTTACACAGCAGGAAAGTCACACACAGATACACCCGGTTACGCAGCAGGAAGGTCACACACACAGATACACCCGGTTACACAGCAGGAAGGTCTCACACACAGATACACCCGGTTACACAGCAGGAAGGTCTCACACAGATACACCCGGTTACACAGCAGGAAGGTCACACACAGATACACCCGGTTACACAGCAGGAAGGTCTCACACACAGATACACCCGGTTACACAACAGGAAGGTCACACACACAGATACACCCGGTTACACAGCAGGAAGATCACACCCACAGATACACCCGGTTACACAGCAGGAAGGTCTCACACAGATACACCCGGTTACACAGCAGGAAGGTCACACACACAGATACACCCGGTTACACAGCAGGAAGGTCACACACACAGATACACCCGGTTACACAGCAGGAAGGTCTCACACACAGATACACCCGGTTACACAGCAGGAAGGTCACACACACAGATACACCCGGTTACACAGCAGGAAGGTCACACACAGATACACCCGGTTACACAGCGGGAAGGTCTCACACAGATACACCCGGTTACACAGCAGGAAGGTCACACACAGATACACCCGGTTACACAGCAGGAAGGTCTCACACAGATACACCCGGTTACACAGCAGGAAGGTCTCACACAGATACACCCGGTTACACAGCAGGAAGGTCTCACACAGATACACCCGGTTACATAGCAGGAAGGTCACACACAGATACACCCGGTTACACAGCAGGAAGGTCACACACAGATACACCCGGTTACACAGCAGGAAGGTCACACACACAGATACACCCGGTTACACAGCAGGAAGGTCTCACACAGATACACCCGGTTACACAGCAGGAAGGTCTCACACAGATACACCCGGTTACACAGCAGGAAGGTCTCACACAGATACACCCGGTTACACAGCAGGAAGGTCACACACAGATACACCCGGTTACACAGCTGGAAGGTCACACACACAGATACACCCGGTTACACAGCAGGAAGGTCTCACACAGATACACCCGGTTACACAGCAGGAAGGTCACACACTGATACACCCGGTTACACAGCAGGAAGGTCTCACACACAGATACACCCGGTTACACAGCAGGAAGGTCACACACAGATACACCCGGTTACACAGCAGGAAGGTCACACACACAGATACACCCGGTTACACAGCAGGAAGGTCACACACTGATACACCCGGTTACACAGCAGGAAGGTCTCACACACAGATACACCCGGTTACACAGCAGGAAGGTCTCACACAGATACACCCGGTTACACAGCAGGAAGGTCTCACACACAGATACACCCGGTTACACAGCAGGAAGGTCACACACACAGATACACCCGGTTACACAGCAGGAAGGTCTCACACAGATACACCCGGTTACACAGCAGGAAGGTCACACACACAGATACACCCGGTTACACAGCAGGAAGGTCACACACACAGATACACCCGGTTACACAGCAGGAAGGTCTCACACACAGATACACCCGGTTACACAGCAGGAAGGTCACACACACAGATACACCCGGTTACACAGCAGGAAGG
Source organism: Chiloscyllium punctatum (assembly GCF_047496795.1). Taxonomy (NCBI): domain Eukaryota; kingdom Metazoa; phylum Chordata; class Chondrichthyes; order Orectolobiformes; family Hemiscylliidae; genus Chiloscyllium; species Chiloscyllium punctatum. Next base: position 10,538,819 of record NC_092768.1, on the reverse strand, counting down.
TCTCACACAGATACACCCGGTTACACAGCAGGAAGGTCTCACACACAGATACACCCGGTTACACAGCAGGAAGGTCTCACACACAGATACACCCGGTTACACAGCAGGAAGGTCTCACACAGATACACCCGGTTACACAGCAGGAAGATCACACACAGATACACCCGGTTACACAGCAGGAAGGTCACACACACAGATACACCCGGTTACACAGCAGGAAGGTCTCACACAGATACACCCGGTTACACAGCAGGAAGGTCACACACAGATACACCCGGTTACACAGCAGGAAGGTCACACACACAGATACACCCAGTTACACAGCAGGAAGGTCTCACACACAGATACACCCGGTTACACAGCAGGAAGGTCTCACACAGATACACCCGGTTACACAGCAGGAAGGTCACACACAGATACACCCGGTTACACAGCAGGAAGGTCTCACACACAGATACACCCGGTTACACAACAGGAAGGTCACACACACAGATACACCCGGTTACACAGCAGGAAGATCACACCCACAGATACACCCGGTTACACAGCAGGAAGGTCTCACACAGATACACCCGGTTACACAGCAGGAAGGTCACACACACAGATACACCCGGTTACACAGCAGGAAGGTCTCACACACAGATACACCCGGTTACACAGCAGGAAGGTCTCACACAGATACACCCGGTTACACAGCAGGAAGGTCACACACAGAGATACACCCGGTTACACAGCAGGAAGGTCACACACACAGATACACCCGGTTACACAGCAGGAAGGTCACACACAGATACACCCGGTTACACAGCGGGAAGGTCTCACACAGATACACCCGGTTACACAGCAGGAAGGTCACACACAGATACACCCGGTTACACAGCAGGAAGGTCTCACACAGATACACCCGGTTACACAGCAGGAAGGTCTCACACAGATACACCCGGTTACACAGCAGGAAGGTCTCACACAGATACACCCGGTTACACAGCAGGAAGGTCACACACAGATACACCCGGTTACACAGCTGGAAGGTCACACACACAGATACACCCGGTTACACAGCAGGAAGGTCTCACACAGATACACCCGGTTACACAGCAGGAAGGTCACACACTGATACACCCGGTTACACAGCAGGAAGGTCTCACACACAGATACACCCGGTTACACAGCAGGAAGGTCACACACAGATACACCCGGTTACACAGCAGGAAGGTCACACACACAGATACACCCGGTTACACAGCAGGAAGGTCTCACACACAGATACACCCGGTTACACAGCAGGAAGGTCTCACACAGATACACCCGGTTACACAGCAGGAAGGTCACACACTGATACACCCGGTTACACAGCAGGAAGGTCTCACACACAGATACACCCGGTTACACAGCAGGAAGGTCTCACACAGATACACCCGGTTACACAGCAGGAAGGTCACACACACAGATACACCCGGTTACACAGCAGGAAGGTCTCACACAGATACACCCGGTTACACAGCAGGAAGGTCACACACTGATACACCCGGTTACACAGCAGGAAGGTCTCACACACAGATACACCCGGTTACACAGCAGGAAGGTCTCACACAGATACACCCGGTTACACAGCAGGAAGGTCACACACACAGATACACCCGGTTACACAGCAGGAAGGTCTCACACAGATACACCCGGTTACACAGCAGGAAGGTCACACACACAGATACACCCGGTTACACAGCAGGAAGGTCACACACACAGATACACCCGGTTACACAGCAGGAAGGTATCACACACAGATACACCCGGTTACACAGCAGGAAGGTCACACACACAGATACACCCGGTTACACAGCAGGAAGGTCACACACACAGATACACCCGGTTACACAGCAGGAAGGTCACACACAGATACACCCGGTTACACAGCAGGAAAGTCACACACAGATACACCCGGTTACGCAGCAGGAAGGTCACACACACAGATACACCCGGTTACACAGCAGGAAGGTCTCACACACAGATACACCCGGTTACACAGCAGGAAGGTCTCACACAGATACACCCGGTTACACAGCAGGAAGGTCACACACAGATACACCCGGTTACACAGCAGGAAGGTCACACACAGATCCACCCGGTTACACAGCAGGAAGGTCACACACACAGATACACCCGGTTACACAGCAGGAAGGTCACACACAGATACACCCGGTTACACAACAGGAAGGTCTCACACACAGTTACACCCGGTTACACAGCAGGAAGGTCACACACAGATACACCCGGTTACACAGCAGGAAGGTCACACACAGATCCACCCGGTTACACAGCAGGAAGGTCACACACACAGATACACCCGGTTACACAGCAGGAAGGTCACACACAGATACACCCGGTTACACAGCAGGAAGGTCTCACACACAGTTACACCCGGTTACACAGCAGGAAGGTCTCACACAGATACACCCGGTTACACAGCAGGAAGGTCACACACAGATACACCCGGTTATACAGCAGGAAGGTCACACACAGATCCACCCGGTTACACAGCAGGAAGGTCACACACAGATACACCCGGTTACACAGCAGGAAGGTCACACACAGATACACCCGGTTACACAGCAGGAAGGTCACACACAGATACACCCGGTTACACAGCAGGAAGGTCACACACACAGATACACCCGGTTACACAGCAGGAAGGTCTCACACAGATACACCCGGTTACACAGCAGGAAGGTCTCACACACAGATACACCCGGTTACACAGCAGGAAGGTCTCACACACAGATACACCCGGTTACACAGCAGGAAGGTCACACACACAGATACACCCGGTTCCACAGCAGGAAGGTCACACACAGATACACCCGGTAACACAGCAGGAAGGTCACACACAGATACACCCGGTTACACAGCAGGAAGGTCACACACACAGATACACCCGGTTACACAGCAGGAAGGTCACACACAGATACACCCGGTTACACGGCAGGAAGGTCACACACACAGATACACCCGGTTACACAGCAGGAAGGTCACACACAGATACACCCGGTTACACAGCAGGAAGGTCACACACAGATACACCCGGTTACACAGCAGGAAGGTCACACTCAGATACACCCGGTTACACAGCAGGAAGGTCTCACACAGATACACCCGGTTACACAGCAGGAAGGTCACACACACAGATACACCCGGTTACACAGCAGGAAGGTCTCACACAGATACACCCGGTTACACAGCAGGAAGGTCTCACACACAGATACACCCGGTTACACAGCAGGAAGATCACACACAGATACACCCGGTTACACAGCAGGAAGGTCTCACACACAGATACACCCGGTTACACAGCAGGAAGGTCACACACACAGATACACCCGGTTACACAGCAGGAAGGTCACACACACAGATACACCCGGTTACACAGCAGGAAGGTCTCACACAGATACACCCGGTTACACAGCAGGAAGGTCACACACACAGATACACCCGGTTACACAGCAGGAAGGTCACACACACAGATACACCCGGTTACACAGCAGGAAGGTCACACACAGATACACCCGGTTACACAGCAGGAAGGTCACACACACAGATACACCCGGTGACACAGCAGGAAGGTCACACACAGATACACCCGGTTACACAGCAGGAAAGTCACACACAGATACACCCGGTTACGCAGCAGGAAGGTCACACACACAGATACACCCGGTTACACAGCAGGAAGGTCTCACACACAGATACACCCGGTTACACAGCAGGAAGGTCTCACACAGATACACCCGGTTACACAGCAGGAAGGTCACACACAGATACACCCGGTTACACAGCAGGAAGGTCACACACACAGATACACCCGGTTACACAGCAGGAAGGTCTCACACACAGATACACCCGGTTACACAGCAGGAAGGTCCCACACAGATACACCCGGTTACACAGCAGGAAGGTCACACACAGATACACCCGGTTACACAGCAGGAAGGTCTCACAGAGATACACCCGGTTACACAACAGGAAGGTCACACACACAGATACACCCGGTTACACAGCAGGAAGATCACACACACAGATACGCCCGGTTACACAGCAGGAAGGTCTCACACAGATACACCCGGTTACACAGCAGGAAGGTCACACACACAGATACACCCGGTTACACAGCAGGAAGGTCACACACACAGATACACCCGGTTACACAGCAGGAAGGTCTCTCACACAGATACACCCGGTTACACAGCAGGAAGGTCACACACACAGATACACCCGGTTACACAGCAGGAAGGTCTCACACAGATACACCCGGTTACACAGCAGGAAGGTCTCACACAGATACACCCGGTTACACAGCAGGAAGGTCTCACACAGATACACCCGGTTACACAGCAGGAAGGTCACACACAGATACACCCGGTTACACAGCAGGAAGGTCACACACACAGATACACCCGGTTACACAGTAGGAAGGTCTCACACAGATACACCCGGTTACACAGCAGGAAGGTCTCACACACAGATACACCCGGTTACACAGCAGGAAGGTCACACACAGATACACCCGGTTACACAGCAGGAAGGTCACACACAGATACACCCGGTTACACAGCAGGAAGGTCACACACTGATCCACCCGGTTACACAGCAGGAAGGTCTCACACACAGATACACCCGGTTACACAGCAGGAAGGTCACACACAGATACACCCGGTTACACAGCAGGAAGGTCACACACACAGATACACCCGGTTACACAGCAGGAAGGTCTCACACACAGATACACCCGGTTACACAGCAGGAAGGTCTCACACAGATACACCCGGTTACACAGCAGGAAGGTCACACACACAGATACACCCGGTTACACAGCAGGAAGGTCACACACAGATACACCCGGTTACACAGCAGGAAGGTCTCACACAGATACACCCGGTTACACAGCAGGAAGGTCACACACACAGATACACCCGGTTACACAGCAGGAAGGTCTCACACACATACACCCGGTTACACAGCAGGAAGGTCACACACACAGATACACCCGGTTACACAGCAGGAAGGTCTCACACACAGATACACCCGGTTACACAGCAGGAAGGTCTCACACAGATACACCCGGTTACACAGCAGGAAGGTCACACACTGATACACCCGGTTACACAGCAGGAAGGTCTCACACACAGATACACCCGGTTACACAGCAGGAAGGTCTCACACAGATACACCCGGTTACACAGCAGGAAGGTCACACACACAGATACACCCGGTTACACAGCAGGAAGGTCACACACAGATACACCCGGTTACACAGCAGGAAAGTCACACACAGATACACCCGGTTACGCAGCAGGAAGGTCACACACACAGATACACCCGGTTACACAGCAGGAAGGTCTCACACAGATACACCCGGTTACACAGCAGGAAGGTCACACACACAGATACACCCGGTTACACAGCAGGAAGGTCACACACACAGATACACCCGGTTACACAGCAGGAAGGTCTCACACACAGATACACCTGGTTACACAGCAGGAAGGTCACACACACAGATACACCCGGTTACACAGCAGGAAGGTCTCACACAGATACACCCGGTTACACAGCAGGAAGGTCACACACACAGATACACCCGGTGACACAGCAGGAAGGTCACACACAGATACACCCGGTTACACAGCAGGAAAGTCACACACAGATACACCCGGTTACGCAGCAGGAAGGTCACACACACAGATACACCCGGTTACACAGCAGGAAGGTCTCACACACAGATACACCCGGTTACACAGCAGGAAGGTCTCACAGAGATACACCCGGTTACACAACAGGAAGGTCACACACACAGATACACCCGGTTACACAGCAGGAAGATCACACACACAGATACACCCGGTTACACAGCAGGAAGGTCTCACACAGATACACCCGGTTACACAGCAGGAAGGTCACACACACAGATACACCCGGTTACACAGCAGGAAGGTCACACACACAGATACACCCGGTTACACAGCAGGAAGGTCTCACACACAGATACACCCGGTTAAACAGCAGGAAGGTCACACACACAGATACACCCGGTTACACAGCAGGAAGGTCACACACACAGATACACCCTGTTACACAGCAGGAAGGTCACACACAGATACACCCGGTTACACAGCGGGAAGGTCTCACACAGATACACCCGGTTACACAGCAGGAAGGTCACACACAGATACACCCGGTTACACAGCAGGAAGGTCACACACACAGATACACCCGGTTACACAGCAGGAAGGTCTCACACAGATACACCCGGTTACACAGCAGGAAGGTCACACACAGATACACCCGGTTACACAGCAGGAAGGTCACACACACAGATACACCCGGTTACACAGCAGGAAGGTCTCACACAGATACACCCGGTTACACAGCAGGAAGGTCACACACTGATACACCCGGTTACACAGCAGGAAGGTCTCACACACAGATACACCCGGTTACACAGCAGGAAGGTCACACACAGATACACCCGGTTACACAGCAGGAAGGTCACACACACAGATACACCCGGTTACACAGCAGGAAGGTCTCACACACAGATACACCCGGTTACACAGCAGGAAGGTCTCACACAGATACACCCGGTTACACAGCAGGAAGGTCTCACACAGATACACCCGGTTACACAGCAGGAAGCTCACACACACAGATACACCCGGTTACACAGCAGGAAGGTCTCACACAGATACACCCGGTTACACAGCAGGAAGGTCTCACACAGATACACCCGGTTACACAGCAGGAAGATCACACACACAGATACACCCGGTTACACAGCAGGAAGGTCTCACACACAGATACACCCGGTTACACAGCAGGAAGGTCACACACACAGATACACCCGGTAACACAGCAGGAAGGTCTCACACACAGATACACCCGGTTACACAGCAGGAAGGCCTCACACACAGATACACCCGGTTACACAGCAGGAAGATCACACACACAGATACACCCGGTTACACAGCAGGAAGGTCACACACAGATACACCCGGTTACACAGCAGGAAGATCACACACAGATACACCCGGTTACACAGCAGGAAGGTCACACACACAGATACACCCGGTTACACAGCAGGAAGGTCACACACAGATACACCCGGTTACACAGCAGGAAAGTCACACACAGATACACCCGGTTACGCAGCAGGAAGGTCACACACACAGATACACCCGGTTACACAGCAGGAAGGTCTCACACACAGATACACCCGGTTACACAGCAGGAAGGTCTCACACAGATACACCCGGTTACACAGCAGGAAGGTCCCACACAGATACACCCGGTTACACAGCAGGAAGGTCACACACAGATACAGCCGGTTACACAGCAGGAAGGTCACACACAGATACACCCGGTTACACAGCAGGAAGGTCTCACACAGATACACCCGGTTACACAGCAGGAAGGTCTCACACACAGATACACCCGGTTACACAGCAGGAAGCTCTCACACACAGATACACCCGGTTACACAGCAGGAAGGTCTCACACAGATACACCCGGTTACACAGCAGGAAGGTCACACACAGATACACCCGGTTACACAGCAGGAAGGTCACACACACAGATACACCCGGTTACACAGCAGGAAGGTCTCACACACAGATACACCCGGTTACACAGCAGGAAGGTCACACACAGATACACCCGGTTACACAGCAGGAAGGTCACACACACAGATACACCCGGTTACACAGCAGGAAGGTCTCACACAGATACACCCGGTTACACAGCAGGAAGGTCTCACACACAGATACACCCGGTTACACAGCAGGAAGGTCTCACACACAGATACACCCGGTTACACAGCAGGAAGGTCACACACACAGATACACCCGGTTCCACAGCAGGAAGGTCACACACAGATACACCCGGTAACACAGCAGGAAGGTCACACACAGATACACCCGGTTACACAGCAGGAAGGTCACACACACAGATACACCCGGTTACACAGCAGGAAGGTCACACACAGATACACCCGGTTACACAGCAGGAAGGTCACACACACAGATACACCCGGTTACACAGCAGGAAGGTCACACACACAGATACACCCGGTTACACAGCAGGAAGGTCTCACACACAGATACACCCGGTTACACAGCAGGAAGGTCTCACACAGATACACCCGGTTACACAGCAGGAAGGTCACACACAGATACACCCGGTTACACAGCAGGAAGGTCACACACACAGATACACCCGGTAACACAGCAGGAAGATCACACACAGATACACCCGGTTACACAGCAGGAAGGTCACACACAGATACACCCGGTTACACAGCAGGAAGGTCACACACAGATACACCCGGTTACACAGCAGGAAGGTCACACACAGATACACCCGGTTACACAGCAGGAAGGTCACACACAGATACACCCGGTTACACAGCAGGAAGGTCACACACAGATACACCCGGTTACACAGCAGGAAGGTCACACACACAGATACACCCGGTTACACAGCAGGAAGGTCACACACACAGATACACCCGGTTACACAGCAGGAAGGTCACACACAGATACACCCGGTTACACAGCAGGAAGGTCACACACAGATACACCCGGTTACACAGCAGGAAGGTCACACACAGATACACCCGGTTACACAGCAGGAAGGTCACACACACAGATACACCCGGTTACACAGCAGGAAGGTCACACACACAGATACACCCGGTTACACAGCAGGAAGGTCACACACAGATACACCCGGTTACACGGCAGGAAGGTCACACACACAGATACACCCGGTTACACAGCAGGAAGGTCACACACAGATACACCCGGTTACACAGCAGGAAGGTCACACACAGATACACCCGGTTACACAGCAGGAAGGTCACACACAGATACACCCGGTTACACAGCAGGAAGGTCACACACACAGATACACCCGGTTACACAGCAGGAAGGTCACACACAGATACACCCGGTTACACAGCAGGAAGGTCTCACACAGATACACCCGGTTACACAGCAGGAAGGTCACACACAGATACACCCGGTTACACAGCAGGAAGGTCTCACACAGATACACCCGGTTACACAGCAGGAAGGTCACACACACAGATACACCCGGTTACACAGCAGGAAGGTCACACACACAGATACACCCGGTTACACAGCAGGAAGGTCACACACAGATACACCCGGTTACACAGCAGGAAGGTCACACACACAGATACACCCGGTTACACAGCAGGAAGGTCACACACACAGATAGACCCGGTTACACAGCAGGAAGGTCTCACACAGATACACCCGGTTACACAGCAGGAAGGTCACACACAGATACACCCGGTTACACAGCAGGAAGGTCACACACAGATACACCCGGTTACACAGCAGGAAGGTCACACACACAGATACACCCGGTTACACAGCAGGAAGGTCACACACACAGATACACCCGGTTACACAGCAGGAAGGTCTCACACAGATACACCCGGTTACACAGCAGGAAGGTCACACACAGATACACCCGGTTACACAGCAGGAAGATCACACACAGATACACCCGGTTACACAGCAGGAAGGTCTCACACACAGATACACCCGGTTACACAGCAGGAAGGTCACACACACAGATACACCCGGTTACACAGCAGGAAGGTCTCTCCAGACCGCACAGAGCACAGAACAATACAGCACAGAACAAGCCCATCCTGTGGGGGGGCGATCCCACAGAACAATACAGCACAGAACAGGCCCATCCTGTGGTGGGGTGACCCCACAGAACAATACAGCACAGAACAGGCCCATCCTGTGGTGGGGTGACCCCACAGAACAATACAGCACAGAACAGGCCCATCCTGTGGTGGGGCCACCCCACAGAACAATACAGCACAGAACAGGCCCATCCTGTGGTGGGACGACCCCATAGAACAATACAGCACAGAACAGGCCCATCCTGTGGTGGGGCGACCCCATAGAACAATACAGCACAGAACAGGCCCATCCTGTGGTGGGGCGACCCCATAGAACAATACAGCACAGAACAGGCCCATCCTGTGGTGGGGCGACCCCATAGAACAATACAGCACAGAACAGGCCCATCCTGTGGTGGGGTGACCCCACAGAACAATACAGCACAGAACAGGCCCATCCTGTGGTGGGGTGACCCCATAGAACAATACAGCACAGAACAGGCCCATCCTGTGGTGGGGTGACCCCACAGAACAATACAGCACAGAACAGGCCCATCCTGTGGGGGGGTGACCCCACAGAACAATACAGCACAGAACAGGCCCATCCTGTGGTGGGACGACCCCACAGAACAATACAGCACAGAACAGGCCCATCCTGTGGTGGGGTGACCCCACAGAACAATACAGCACAGAATAGGCCCATCCTGTGGTGGGACGACCCCATAGAACAATACAGCACAGAACAGGCCCATCCTGTGGTGGGGTGACCCCACAGAACAATACAGCACAGAACAGGCCCATCCTGTGGTGAGGTGACCCCATAGAACAATACAGCACAGAACAGGCCCATCCTGTGGTGGGGTGACCCCACAGAACAATACAGCACAGAACAGGCCCATCCTGTGGTGGGGTGTCCCCACAGAACAATACAGCACAGAACAGGCCCATCCTGTGGTGGGGCCACCCCATCGAACAATACAGCACAGAACAGGCCCATCCTGTGGTGGGGTGACCCCACAGAACAATACAGCACAGAACAGGCCCATCCTGTGGGGGGGCGACCCCACAGAACAATACAGCACAGAACAGGCCCATCCTGTGGTGGGGTGACCCCACAGAACAATACAGCACAGAACAGGCCCATCCTGTGGTGGGGTGACCCCATAGAACAATACAGCACAGAACAGGCCCATCCTGTGGTGGGGTGACCCCACAGAACAATACAGCACAGAACAGGCCCATCCTGTGGTGGGGCGATCCCACAGAACAATACAGCACAGAACAGGCCCATCCTGTGGGGGGGCGATCCCACAGAACAATACAGCACAGAACAGGCCCATCCTGTGGGGGGGTGACCCCACAGAACAATACAGCACAGAACAGGCCCATCCTGTGGTGAGGTGACCCCATAGAACAATACAGCACAGAACAGGCCCATCCTGTGGGGGGGCGACCCCACAGAACAATACAGCACAGAACAGGCCCATCCTGTGGGGGGGCGACCCCATCGAACAATACAGCACAGAACAGGCCCATCCTGTGGTGGGGTGACCCCATAGAACAATACAGCACAGAACAGGCCCATCCTGTGGTGGGGTGTCCCCACAGAACAATACAGCACAGAACAGGCCCATCCTGTGGGGGGGCGACCCCACAGAACAATACAGCACAGAACAGGCCCATCCTGTGGTGGGGTGACCCCACAGAACAATACAGCACAGAACAGGCCCATCCTGTGGTGAGGTGACCCCATAGAACAATACAGCACAGAACAGGCCCATCCTGTGGTGAGGTGACCCCATAGAACAATACAGCACAGAACAGGCCCATCCTGTGGGGGGGCCACCCCATCGAACAATACAGCACAGAACAGGCCCATCCTGTGGTGGGGTGACCCCACAGAACAATACAGCACAGAACAGGCCCATCCTGTGGTGGGACGACCCCATAGAACAATACAGCACAGAACAGGCCCATCCTGTGGTGGGGTGACCCCACAGAACAATACAGCACAGAACAGGCCCATCCTGTGGTGGGGCGATCCCACAGAACAATACAGCACAGAACAGGCCCATCCTGTGGGGGGGCGACCCCATAGAACAATACAGCACAGAACAGGCCCATCCTGTGGTGGGGTGTCCCCATAGAACAATACAGCACAGAACAGGCCCATCCTGTGGTGGGGCGACCCCACAGAACAATACAGCACAGAACAGGCCCATCCTGTGGTGGGGCGACCCCACAGAACAATACAGCACAGAACAGGCCCATCCTGTGGTGGGACGACCCCACAGAACAATACAGCACAGAACAGGCCCATCCTGTGGTGGGGTGACCCCACAGAACAATACAGCACAGAACAGGCCCATCCTGTGGGGGGGTGACCCCACAGAACAATACAGCACAGAACAGGCCCATCCTGTGGTGGGACGACCCCACAGAACAATACAGCACAGAACAGGCCCATCCTGTGGTGGGGCGATCCCACAGAACAATACAGCACAGAACAGGCCCATCCTGTGGGGGGGCGACCCCATAGAACAATACAGCACAGAACAGGCCCATCCTGTGGTGGGGCGATCCCACAGAACAATACAGCACAGAACAGGCCCATCCTGTGGGGGGGCGACCCCATAGAACAATACAGCACAGAACAGGCCCATCCTGTGGTGGGGTGACCCCACAGAACAATACAGCACAGAACAGGCCCATCCTGTGGTGGGGTGACCCCACAGAACAATACAGCACAGAACAGGCCCATCCTGTGGGGGGGTGACTCCACAGAACAATACAGCACAGAACAGGCCCATCCTGTGGTGGGGTGACCCCATAGAACAATACAGCACAGAACAGGCCCATCCTGTGGTGGGGCGACCCCACAGAACAATACAGCACAGAACAGGCCCATCCTGTGGTGGGGTGACCCCATAGAACAATACAGCACAGAACAGGCCCATCCTGTGGTGGGGTGACCCCATAGAACAATACAGCACAGAACAGGCCCATCCTGTGGGGGGGCGACACCATAGAACAATACAGCACAGAACAGGCCCATCCTGTGGTGGGGCCACCCCATCGAACAATACAGCACAGAACAGGCCCATCCTGTGGTGGGGCGACCCCATAGAACAATACAGCACAGAACAGGCCCATCCTGTGGTGGGGCCACCCCATCGAACAATACAGCACAGAACAGGCCCATCCTGTGGTGGGGTGACCCCACAGAACAATACAGCACAGAACAGGCCCATCCTGTGGTGGGGCGACCCCACAGAACAATACAGCACAGAACAGGCCCATCCTGTGGTGGGGTGACCCCACAGAACAATACAGCACAGAACAGGCCCATCCTGTGGGGGGGCGACCCCACAGAACAATACAGCACAGAACAGGCCCATCCTGTGGGGGGGTGACCCCACAGAACAATACAGCACAGAACAGGCCCATCCTGTGGTGGGGCGACCCCACAGAACAATACAGCACAGAACAGGCCCATCCTGTGGTGGGGTGACCCCACAGAACAATACAGCACAGAACAGGCCCATCCTGTGGGGGGGCGACCCCACAGAACAATACAGCACAGAACAGGCCCATCCTGTGGTGGGGTGACCCCACAGAACAATACAGCACAGAACAGGCCCATCCTGTGGTGGGGCGACCCCACAGAACAATACAGCACAGAACAGGCCCATCCTGTGGTGGGACGACCCCACAGAACACAGAACAATACAGCACAGAACAGGCCCATCCTGTGGTGGGGCGATCCCACAGAACAATACAGCACAGAACAGGCCCATCCTGTGGTGGGGCGACCCCACAGAACAATACAGCACAGAACAGGCCCATCCTGTGGTGGGACGACCCCACAGAACAATACAGCACAGAACAGGCCCATCCTGTGGGGGGGCGACCCCACAGAACAATACAGCACAGAACAGGCCCATCCTGTGGTGGGGTGACCCCATAGAACAATACAGCACAGAACAGGCCCATCCTGTGGTGGGGTGACCCCATAGAACACAGAACAATACAGCACAGAACAGGCCCATCCTGTGGTGGGGTGCCCCCACAGAACAATACAGCACAGAACAGGCCCATCCTGTGGTGGGGCGACCCCATCGAACAATACAGCACAGAACAGGCCCATCCTGTGGTGGGGCGACCCCATCGAACAATACAGCACAGAACAGGCCCATCCTGTGGTGGGGCGACCCCATCGAACAATACAGCACAGAACAGGCCCATCCTGTGGTGGGGTGACCCCACAGAACAATACAGCACAGAACAGGCCCATCCTGTGGTGGGGTGACCCCACAGAACACAGAACAATACAGCACAGAACAGGCCCATCCTGTGGTGGGGTGACCCCACAGAACAATACAGCACAGAACAGGCCCATCCTGTGGTGGGGTGACCCCACAGAACAATACAGCACAGAACAGGCCCATCCTGTGGGGGGGTGACCCCACAGAACAATACAGCACAGAACAGGCCCATCCTGTGGTGGGGCGACCCCACAGAACAATACAGCACAGAACAGGCCCATCCTGTGGGGGGGTGACTCCATAGAACAATACAGCACAGAACAGGCCCATCCTGTGGTGGGACGACCCCACAGAACAATACAGCACAGAACAGGCCCATCCTGTGGGGGGGTGACCCCACAGAACAATACAGCACAGAACAGGCCCATCCTGTGGTGGGGCGACCCCACAGAACAATACAGCACAGAACAGGCCCATCCTGTGGTGGGGTGACCCCATAGAACACAGAACAATACAGCACAGAACAGGCCCATCCTGTGGTGGGGCGACCCCACAGAACAATACAGCACAGAACAGGCCCATCCTGTGGTGGGGTGACCCCATAGAACACAGAACAATACAGCACAGAACAGGCCCATCCTGTGGTGAGGTGACCCCACAGAACAATACAGCACAGAACAGGCCCATCCTGTGGTGGGGTGACCCCATAGAACAATACAGCACAGAACAGGCCCATCCTGTGGTGGGGTGACCCCACAGAACAATACAGCACAGAACAGGCCCATCCTGTGGTGGGGCGACCCCACAGAACAATACAGCACAGAACAGGCCCATCCTGTGGGGGGGGCGATCCCATAGAACAATACAGCACAGAACAGGCCCATCCTGTGGGGGGGTGACCCCACAGAACAATACAGCACAGAACAGGCCCATCCTGTGGTGGGGTGACCCCACAGAACAATACAGCACAGAACAGGCCCATCCTGTGGGGGGGTGACCCCATAGAACAATACAGCACAGAACAGGCCCATCCTGTGGGGGGGCGACCCCACAGAACAATACAGCACAGAACAGGCCCATCCTGTGGTGGGGTGACCCCACAGAACAATACAGCACAGAACAGGCCCATCCTGTGGGGGGGTGACCCCACAGAACAATACAGCACAGAACAGGCCCATCCTGTGGTGGGGCGACCCCACAGAACAATACAGCACAGAACAGGCCCATCCTGTGGGGGGGTGACCCCACAGAACAATACAGCACAGAACAGGCCCATCCTGTGGTGGGGCGATCCCACAGAACAATACAGCACAGAACAGGCCCATCCTGTGGGGGGGCGACCCCACAGAACAATACAGCACAGAACAGGCCCATCCAGTGGTGGGGCCACCCCATCGAACAATACAGCACAGAACAGGCCCATCCTGTGGTGGGGTGACCCCACAGAACAATACAGCACAGAACAGGCCCATCCTGTGGGGGGGCGACCCCACAGAACAATACAGCACAGAACAGGCCCATCCAGTGGTGGGGCCACCCCATCGAACAATACAGCACAGAACAGGCCCATCCTGTGGGGGGGCGACCCCACAGAACAATACAGCACAGAACAGGCCCATCCAGTGGTGGGGCCACCCCATCGAACAATACAGCACAGAACAGGCCCATCCTGTGGTGGGGCGACCCCACAGAACAATACAGCACAGAACAGGCCCATCCTGTGGTGGGGCGACCCCACAGAACAATACAGCACAGAACAGGCCCATCCAGTGGTGGGGCCACCCCATCGAACAATACAGCACAGAACAGGCCCATCCTGTGGTGGGGTGACCCCACAGAACAATACAGCACAGAACAGGCCCATCCTGTGGTGGGGTGACCCCACAGAACAATACAGCACAGAACAGGCCCATCCTGTGGTGGGGCGACCCCACAGAACAATACAGCACAGAACAGGCCCATCCTGTGGTGGGGTGACCCCACAGAACAATACAGCACAGAACAGGCCCATCCTATGGTGGAACGACCCCACAGAACAATACAGCACAGAACAGGCCCATCCAGTGGTGGGGCCACCCCATCGAACAATACAGCACAGAACAGGCCCATCCTGTGGTGGGGTGACCCCACAGAACAATACAGCACAGAACAGGCCCATCCTGTGGTGGGGTGACCCCACAGAACAATACAGCACAGAACAGGCCCATCCTGTGGTGGGGTGACCCCACAGAACACAGAACAATACAGCACAGAACAGGCCCTTCGGCCCACCATGTTGTGCCAAACATTTGTCCTAGCTTAAGCACCCATCCATGTACCTATCCAATTGCCACTTAAAGGTCACCAATGTTTCTGACTCTGCCACTCCCACGGGCAGCACATTCCATGCCCCCACCACTCTCTGGGTAAAGAACCTACCCCTGACATCTCCCCTATACCTTCCACCCTTCACCTTAAATTTATGTCCCCTTGTAACACTCTGTTGTACCCGGGGAAAAAGTTTCTGACTGTCTACTCTATCTATTCTTCTGATCATCTTATAAACCTTTATCAAGTCACCCCTCATCCTTCGCCGTTCCAATGAGAAAAGGCCTCGCACTCTCAACCTATCCTCGTACGACCTACTCTCCATTCCAGGCAACATCCTGGTAAATCTTCTCTGCATCGTCTCCAAAGCTTCCACATCTTTCCTAAAGTGAGGTGACCAGAACTGCACACAGTACTCCAAATGTGGCCTAACCAAAGTCCTGTACAGCTGGAACATCACCTCACGACTCTTGAATTCAATCCCTCTGCTAATGAACGCTAATACTCCATAGGCCTTCTTACAAACTCTATCCACCTGAGTGGCAACCTTCAAAGATCTATGTACATAGACCCCAAGATCCCTCTGTTCCTCCACCTGACCAAGAACCCGACCATTAACCCTGTATTCCGCATTCTTATTTGTTCTTCCAATATGGACAACCTCACACTTGGCAGGGTTGAACTCCATCTGCCACTCCTCAGCCCAGCTCTGCATCATATCTAAGTCCCTCTGCAGCCGACAACAGCCCTCCTCACTGTCCACAACTCCACCTATCTTTGTATCATCTGCAAATTTACTGACCCACCCTTCGACTCCCTCATCTAAGTCATTAATAAAAATTACAAACAGCAGAGGACCCAGAACTGATCCCTGCGGAACTCCACTTGTAACTGGACTCCATGCTGAATATTTACCATCTACCACCACTCTCTGACTTCGACCAGTTAGCCAGTTCTCTATCCAATTGGCCAAATTTCCCACTATCCCATGCCTCCTGACTTTCCACATAATCCTACCATGGGGAACCTTAATCAAATGCCTTACTAAAATCCATGTACACTACATCCACTGCTCTACCCTCATCCACATGCTTGGTCACCTCCTCGAAGAATTCAATAAGACTTGTAAGGCAAGACCTACCCTTCACAAATCCGTGCTGGCTGTCCCTAATCAAGCAGTGTCTTTCCAGATACTCATAAATCCTATCCCTCAGTACCCTTTCCATTACTTTGCCTACCACCAAAGTAAGACTAACTGGCCTGTAATTCCCGGGGTTATCCCTATTCCCTTTTTTGAACAGGGGCACAACATTCGCCACTCTCCAGTCCCCTGGCACCACCCCCATTGACAGTGAAGACGAGAAGATCATTGCCAACGGCTCTGCAATTTCCTCTCTTGCTTCCCACATAATCCTAGGATATATCCCGTCAGGCCCGGGGGACTTGTCTATCCTCAAGGTTTTCAAAATGCCCAACACATCTTCCTTCCTAACAGGTATCTCCTCTAGCTTATCAGTCCGTTTCACACTCTCCTCTTCAACAATACGGTCCCTCTCATTTGTAAATACTGAAGAGAAGTACTTGTTCAAGACCTCTCCTATCTCTTCCGACTTAATACACAGTCTCCCACTACTGTCCTTGATTGGACCTCCCCTCGTTCTCGACATTCTCATGTTTCTCACATACGCATAAAAGGCCTTGGGGTTATCCTTGATCCTATCCGCCAAGGATTTTTCATGCCCTCTCTTAGCTCTCCTAATCGCTTTCTTCAGGTCCCTTCTGGCTATCCTGTATCCCTCCAACACTCTGTCTGAACCCTGTTTCCTCAACCTTATGTAAGCCTCCTTCTTCCTCTTTACAAGACATTCAACCTCCCTCGTCAACCAAGGCTCCCTCACACAACCATCTCTTTCCTGCCTGACAGGTACATACATATCAAGGACACGTCGTATCTGTTCCTTGAAAAAGTTCCACATTTCCACCACATCCTTCCCTGACAGCCTATGGCCCCAATCTATGCTCCTCAAATCCTGTCTTGCAGCATCGTATTTACCCTTCCCCCAATTGTAAAACCTCCCCTGTTGCACGCACCTATCTCTCTCCATAACCAAGGTGAAAGTCACAGAATTGTGGTCACCATCACCAAAATGTTCACCCACTAACAAGCCCATCACTTGTCCCGGTTCGTTACCAAGTACCAAATCCAATATGGCCTCCCCTCTGGTCGGACAATCTACATACTGAGTTAGAAAAGCTTCCTGGACACACTGCACAGACACCGCCCCGTCCAATCTACTTGATCTAAAGAGCTTCCAATCAATATTTGGGAAGTTGAAGTCGCCCATGACTACGACCCTGTGGCTTCTGCACCTTTCCAAAATCTGTTTCCCAATCTGTTTCTCCACATCTCTGCTGCTATTGGGGGGCCTATAGTAAACCCCCAACAAGGTGACTGCACCTTTCCTATTTCTGACTTCAGCCCATACTACCTCCAGAGGCAGATCCCCCTCAAACTTCCTTTCTGCAGCCGTTATACCATTTCTAATTAGCAATGCCACCCCCCCTCCTTTTTTACCACCCTCCCTAATCTTACTGAAACATCTGTAACCAGGAACCTCCAACAGCCATTCCTGTCCCTCCTCTATCCATGTTTCCGTGATGGCCACAACATCGTAGTCCCAGGTACCGATCCACGCCTTAAGTTCACTCACCTTATTTCTGATACTCCTTGCGTTGAAGTATACGCACTTGAGCCCATCTCTGTGTCCGCAAGTAGTCCCTGTCAGTGCTACCTTCTCCACAGCCTTCCTACAGCCTTGGACATCCTGACACACAGCTAGCTTACTTGCTGGACTACAAGTCCGGATCCCATCCCCCGCCAAATTAGTTTAACCCCCCCCCCCCCCCCGAAGAGTGCTAGCAAACCTCCCTCCCAGGATATTGGTGCCCTTCTGGTTCAGGTGCTTGTACAAGTCCCACCTTCCCCAGAATGCAGTCCAATTGTCCAAATACCTGAAGCCCTCCCTCCTACACCATCCTTGCAGCCACGTGTTCAACTGCACTCTCTCCCTATTCCTTGCCTCACTGTCACGTGGCACCGGCACCAACCCAGAGATGACGACTCTGTCCGTCCTAGCTTTTAGCTTCCAGCCTAACTCCCTGAGCTCCTGAATGACCTCCCCACCCCTCTTCCTACCTATGTTGGGCAGGGGGTCAGCCTGTCAAGTCATCAGGTCACAGAATGGCTGACCATCGGGGTCACGGGGCGAGATGTCGAATATCACAAACCTCTCTGCCCCCAACCCCACCATTGTTTGCCCCCTAGCGATACCCCCCTGGGGGTGGTGGGTCAACACGGTGGGAGGTTTGGGGCTGAGAGTCAGGATAAAGTGGGGCTATTACGTGGGACATTCCCAGTCCCAGCCCTTCCCCAGATCCCACCCACAACTCTCTCTCCGGTACATCGCGGCATGACGTCCCTTCCAATTTCCACCAGCCCCCTCCCCACCCACTCCCTGGGCTCTCCCCTTCACCTGCTCCATCTCTGACTCCCCCCAGCCTCCTCCTTGGTCCCATTCCTGAGGATAGGTTCGTCACCAGTATCCATTACAAACCCACCGAGTCCCACAGCTCCCTGGACTATACATCCTCACCCCCTGCTTCCTGTAAAGACTCTATTCCCTTCTCCCAGTTCCTCTGCCTCCGTCCCATCTGTTCCAACGGGACCAACTTCAACAGGGGAGCCTCCGAAATGTCCACCTCCTTCCTGAACCGTGGACTCCCCAACCCCTTTACTGACAGAGCCCTCCGCTGGGTCTGACCCGTCTCCCAGACTTGCACCCTCACCCCCTGTCTCGCACCCCCTCCCTCCCACAACAGCGATAGCATCCCCTTGTCCACTCAGTCCATGTGACCTTTTATCAATTCCTACTTTGGAAACAGAACCAGTCTGACTCAGGACTGGGATACAGACAGACTCTAACCTCACACCTTTCACGCACCATCTGAGCTGAGGTATCTCCTGTTTTTTATAAAACCCTAAGTTATCTCGGGAATGTGACTTGGAAGAAGCTCTGGGATTTACATATTAATAATTGAAACCTGCTCCCCCCATTCTCAGTGATTAAAGATTTAACAGCAATCTGGATTTGTTCAATACATCACATCAGCTGAATGACACTGTGATCGTTCATTATAAATTCTGTGTCCTACAGTCCTGCCTGATGAAGGAGCGACGCTCCGAAAGCTAGTGCTTCCAATTTAAACCTGTTGGACTAGGACCTGGTGTTGTGGGATTTTTAACTTTGTCTGCCCCAGTCCAACTTAGGGGAATGTGAGGACGGCAGATGCTGGAGATCAGAGTCAAGTGTGTGCTGCTGGAAAAGCACAGCAGGTCAGGCAGCATCCGAGAAGCAGGAGAATCGATGTTCCGGGGATAAGGCTCATTCCTGATGAAGGGCTTTTGCCCGAAATGTCGACTCTCCTGCTGCTCGGATGCTGCCTGACCTGCTGTGCTTTCTCAGGCCCACACTCTTCCAACACCGATACCTCATCGTCATGGTTTACCATCCCAGCAGCTTCCACATCCAGAGGATCACCAGCCACCATTCCTGTCACCTCCAGCAGAATGCCAACACCCCCAGACACATTCCCCTCCCCTCCCTCATCCACCTTCCATCGGGACTGTTCACTCTGGGACACATTGGTCCACTCCTTCTTTACTCCCAAGACACCTCCCCCTCAGTCCCAGAGCATCTACTGCTGTGATAGCTGAAGGTATAACAGCTGCTCATTTCCCTCCTCCCCCCTCAGTATCCAAGGGTCCAGGAAATACTTTCCCCTTACTTCCCTCAATCTAGTCGACTGCATTCGCTGCTCACAGTGCAGTCTCCTCTACACTGGGGAAAGGAGACACAGGCTGGGTGACTGCATCATAGAACACCTCCACCCTGCGTGCAGAAATGACCCCAAGCTTCCAGCTCCCTGTCACTTTAACCCCACACCCCATTCCCTATCTAACAACTGTCTCCAGCTTGTTCAGTGTAACCTGGGAGAACAGCATCTCTTTCTGCTCAGGAACTCAACAGCCTCTGGACTCAACATCAAGGTCACCAACTTCAGGGCTGGAGCACCTCCTCCCTTGCCCTTACCCCAAGCCCCACCCACCAGGCCTTGTTATCACAGTCTGCCATTACACACTTACCCAATGTTATAGACATGTTCAGCGTGGAAACAGACCCTTCGGTCCAACCCGTCCATACTATCCCAGATATCCCAACCCAATCTAGTCCCACCTGCCAGCACCCGGCCCATATCCCTCCAAACCCTTCCTATTCATATACCCATCCAGATGCCTTTTAAATGTTGTAATTGTACCAGCCTCCACCACTTCGTCTGACAGCTCAGTCCATACACATACCACCCTCTGTGTGAAATAGTTGCCCCCGTAGGTCTCTTTTATATCTTTCCCCTGTCACCCTAAACCTATGCCCCTCTAGTTCTGGACTCCCTGACCCCAGGGAAAAGACTTTGTCTATTTATCCTATCCATGCCCCTCATGATTTTGTAAACCTCTATAAGGTCACCCCTCAGCCTCCGACACTCCAGGGAAAACAGCCCCAGCCTGTTCAGCCTCTCCCTGTAGCTCAGATCCTCCAACCCTGGCAACATCCTTGTAAATCTTTTCTGAACCCTCTCAAGTTTCATAACATCTTTCTGATAGCACACAATATTCCAACAGTGGCCTAACCAATGTCCTGCACATCTGCAACATCCAAATATCTATCCTCTGTCCCTCTGGAATGCCTCAGTTGAACCTCCCTCCCTCCCCCCCTCCATTCCCAGGCAGTACATTCCACACCCTCACTACCCACTGAGTGAGAAACTCTCTCCCTCACTTCACCCTCCCTCCATTTGTACATCCCTTTAAATCTATCCCCCTCTCGTTCCTGTTCCTTTTCCGAGTGGGACCAGCTTCTCCCTCTCTCCCCTCTGTCCAGGCCCCCCCTCCCTACTCGGGATTTTGAAAACCTCTCTCAGATCTCCCTCTCCCAGCCGCCTTCTCTCCCAGAGAGAACACTCCCACCCTCTTCAATCTCTCCTCATCGCTGACCTTTCCCCATCCCTGGATCCGTTCCTGTAAATTGTTCCTGCTCTCTTTCCGACGCGTTCCCCATCTTTCCGATAATGTGGGGCCCACACCTGGACACAATACTCCAGCTGGGGTCTAACAAGGGGCTGGGACACGTTCAGCATCAGCCCCTTGCTCTTGGACTCTGTGCCCCTGTTAATAAACCCGAGGGCACTGTGTGCTTTATTCACTGCCCCCTCTACCTGTCCCACCACCTTCAATGATCGGTGCACATTTACCCCCAGCTCCTGCCCCACCCCCTGTAGAATTGCCCACCCTCCCATTTTATATTGACCCTCAATGCCCTTCCCCCCAAACTGCATCACCTCCCACTTCCCTGCACTGAACCCCATCTGCCCCCTCTCTCCCCCTCCACTCCCCCCAACTTGTCAATGTCCTTTCAGAGTCCCGCACTGTCCCCCCTCATGGTTTACAATCCTCCCCTAGTCTGGTGTCAGCTGCAAACTTAGGAACTTTCCCCCCCCACCTGCACAGCAAGATCCCGGTTGTTAAGCTCTCTCCCTTTCCCCAGAAGAGAGTGACCCATTCCCCTTTAAGTCCCTGAACCATTGAGAGAGTAGAGGGTAGCTAGCCTGGGAGTGAGCATGAAGACCAGTCTGATACAGACAGTGATCCCAGTCTGACTGAACCATCTGCCGCAGACACCAGCAAATGGTAGGAGCACGCCACCCCCTGCTGGCTGACCCAGGAACACCGAGAGGACAGTACCACGTCCTGTGTCAATGCCGACTGGAGTGATTCCTGCCTCACTCGTGTCTGCCCACCCACTCCTCTCTCGAGTCTCATCATCCAACAGCCCCCGATTCCCTGATGTCCTGCCACGTTCCTTAAAACATTTCTAATTTCCCAGCCTTGGTCTCTGTCCAGTACTGACCCGAGATAGAGATTGGGGCAGGTGTGACCCTGGCCCACAGTCGGAACTGTGTGTGTGTGTGTGTGAGAGAGAGACCCTGACCCACTGTCGGTACAGTCTGTGTGTGTGTGAGAGAGAGAGAGAGAGAGACCCTGACCCACAGTCGGAACTGTGTGTGTGTGTGAGTGAGAGAGAGACCCTGACCCACTGTCGGTACAGTCTGTGTGTGTGTGAGAGAGAGAGAGAGAGAGACCCTGACCCACAGTCGGAACTGTGTGTGTGTGTGTGTGAGAGAGAGAGAGACCCTGACCCACTGTCGGTACAGTCTGTGTGTGTGTGAGAGAGAGAGAGAGAGAGACCCTGACCCACAGTCGGAACTGTGTGTGTGTGTGTGTGAGAGAGAGAGAGACCCTGACCCACTGTCGGTACAGTCTGTGTGTGTGTGAGAGAGAGAGAGAGAGAGACCCTGACCCACAGTCGGAACTGTGTGTGTGTGTGTGTGTGTGTGTGTGTGTGTGAGAGAGAGAGACCCTGACCCATTGTCGGTACAGTCTGTGTGTGTGTACGTGTGTGAGTGAGAGACCCTGACCCACAGTCAGAACTGTGTGTGTGTGTGTGTGAGTGAGAGAGAGACCCTGACCCATTGTCGGTACAGTCTGTGTGTGTGTGTGTGTGTGAGTGAGAGAGAGACCCTGACCCATTGTCGGTACAGTCTGTGTGTGTGTACGTGTGTGAGTGAGAGACCCTGACCCACAGTTGGAACTGTGTGTGTGTGTGAGAGAGAGAGAGACCCTGACCCACAGTTGGAACTGTGTGTGTGTGTGTGAGAGAGAGAGAGACCCTGACGCACTGTCGGTACAGTCTGTGTGTGTGTGTATGTGTGTGAGTGAGAGACCCTGACCCACAGTTGGAACTGTGTGTGTGTGTGTGTGTGAGAGAGAGAGAGAGACTCTGACCCACTGTTGGTACAGTCTGTGTGTGTGTGTGTGTGTGTGTGTGTGAGAGAGAGAGACCCTGACCCACTGTCGGTACAGTCTGTGTGTGTGTGTGTGTGTGTGTGTGTGTGTGTGAGAGAGAGAGACCCTGACCCACTGTCGGTACAGTCTGTGTGTGTATGTGAGAGAGACCCTAACCCACAGTCGGAATTGTGTGTGTGTGTGTGTGTGTGTGTGTGTGTGTGTGTGTGTGTGTGAGAGACATACAGCGAGATCATGACCTACTGTCGGTACAGTCTCTGGGTGTGTGTGTGTGTGTGTGAGAGAGAGACCCTAACCCACAGAGGGAACTGTGTGTGTGAGAGAGAGAGAGACCCTGACTCACTGTCGGTACAGTCTGTGTGTGTGTGTGTGTGTGTGTGTGTGAGAGAGACCCTGACTCACTGTCGGTATAGTCTGTGTGTGTGTGTGCGTATATGTGTGTGTGTGAGAGACCCTGACCCACAGTCAGAACTGTGTGTGTGTGTGAGTGTGAGAGAGAGAGACCCTGACTCACTGTTGGTACAGTCTGTGTGTGTGTGTGTGTGACCCTGACTCACAGTCGGTACCGTGTGTGTGTGTGTGTGTGTGCGTATATGTGTGTGTGTGAGAGACCCTGACCCACAGTCAGAACTGTGTGTGTGTGTGTGAGAGAGAGACTCTGACTCACTGTCGGTACAGTCTGTGTGTGTGTGTGTGACCCTGACTCACAGTCGGTACCGTGTGTGTGTGTGTGTACAGTTTGACTGTGGGTCAGACAGTCAGACAAACCTAGTGTCCTTCCTCACAGAAGGTTCACTGGGGGATGGAGCGATTGTCTGTGGAGCAAAGCCTAAACAGACTGGGACCCTACCTACTGGGGTTTCAGGGGAATGAGAGGTGACTTCAGTGTAACAGGTCAGGGGCTTGAGAGGGTCAGTGCTGAGGGGACGTTCCCTGACCACCCCACTCTCCCCCCACTATGGGAGAGTCAAGGGTCAGAGGGCACACTCCCAGAATAAAGGGGCACCCATTTTAGACGGAGATGGGTGAGAATGGGCAGGCAGTGAACAGGTAAAGCTGTGGCAGAGGGAGTTCAAACGTGGGCAGGTGGGAGGTTATCCCTGTTCGATGGAGCATCTGAAGTTAAACACAGCAGATGGACAGAGAGACTCAGAGGTGTCCACTGCAGAGACCTTTACAACATCACAAACAGACAGTCATCGTGGACATGGATGGAGTGCTGGCCTTTGTATCTCAGGGGTTGGAGGACAGGGATGTAGAGGCTGTGCTGGTGCAGTTAAACAGAACCCTGGTTAGAGCTGGCTCAGAGCTGACCCAGCTCCCGTACCCTGTGGAAGGACTGAGTTGCCTTGGAGGGAGGAGATCTGTAGCAGCTATCCCAGGAGTTCGGTCTCCAGGAGACATTATACAAACGAGGCCTGTTTTACTCTGGGACGGAGCTGGTTAACGGGTGATCTGATTGAGTGATTAACAGGAAAGGACAGGGTTAGATAAAGAGCAACTCTTTGGGGATTCCAGAGCCTTGGGGGCAGAGCCTTGAGAATGTGGGCGCAGAGCGTTCAGGGAGAGACGTTAGGAAGCTCTCCCACACACGATAAGGGCGGGAGAGGTTTCAGACTCTCTCCCACATCCCGCAGTAGATGCTGGGTCCCGTCGTTCACCTTGAATCTGTGAGAGAGAACGATGTCCTTCAAGCAAAGGGATGAGGGAATGTGGGCCGGGGGGTGGGGGGATGTAGTTAGGCCACGAATGGTGGAACAGACCACTCAGCCCTATATCTATTCTGTTAGATTGAGGCCAGACCTGGTTGGAATCTCAATCTCCACTCCTGCCTATCTCCCGACAACCTTCCAACCCCTCGACCATCAGGAATCCATGTCCTTCGGTTAAAACGATCAAAAGATCCTGCAACCAGGAAGAGAATTCCAATCTCTCAATTCCAATCTGAGAGAGAGAGAGAAAGATGGTTTCTCTTCTCTGTTCTTGACGTCCGCCCCCTTTACTTTTAACCAGTGACTCCCCCCTGCCTCCCCACCTCCCAGCGGTTAGGGATTGTCCCAGGAACTATCTTATCCCCATCCACCAGGTCCAATCCCCTCAGCACCTGTTGCAATTCGGTCCCCTTGGACTCTCCTAAATCCCAGAAGCTTTCCGATAAAGTTTCACTTCTTTTTAGGAGGGTCCACATCCCAAGGTCTCTCTCTCTCTCTCCCTCGCTCCCTCCCCCAGCCCAAACCTAATATTTGAAGGCTTCCCATTTTCCAGCCATCCCTTTACCTGTGAACATCTGCCTCCAATCAGCTTTCGAAAGTTCTTGCCTAATACCATCAAAAT
This sequence comes from Chiloscyllium punctatum, assembly GCF_047496795.1. Classification (NCBI taxonomy): domain Eukaryota; kingdom Metazoa; phylum Chordata; class Chondrichthyes; order Orectolobiformes; family Hemiscylliidae; genus Chiloscyllium; species Chiloscyllium punctatum. Next base: position 10,512,220 of record NC_092768.1, on the reverse strand, counting down.
TGATCTTTCTCCAATTTCGAACTCCAACTTTTAGATCTGGTCTATCCTTTTCCATCACTATTTTATTATAATAATAGAATTATGGTCGCTGGCCCCAAAGTGCTCCCCCACTGACCCCTCAGTCACCTGCCCTGTCTTATTTCCCAAGAGTAGGTCAAGTTTTGCACCTTCTCTAGTAGGTCCATCCACATACTGAATCAGAAAATTGTCTTGTACGCACTTAACAAATTCCTCTCCATCTAAACCTTTAACACTAGGGCAGTCCCAGTCGATGTTTGGAAAGTTAAAATCCCTTACCATAACCACCCTATCATTCTTACTGATAGCTGCGATCTCCTTACAAGTTTGTTTCTCAATTTCCCTCTGACTACTAGGGGGTCAATAAAATACAATCCCAATAAGGTGATCATCCCTTTCTTATTTCTCAGTTCCACCCAAATAACTTCCCTGGATGTATTTCCAGGAATATCCTCCCTCGGCGTAGCTGTAATGCTATCCCTTATCAAAAATGCCACTCCCCCTCCTCTCTTGCCCCCCCTTTCTATCCTTCCTGTAGTATTTGTATCCTGGAACATTAAGCTGCCAGTCCTGCCCATCCCTGAGCCATGTTTCTGTAATTGCTATGATATCCCAGTCCCATGTTCCTAACCATGCCCTGAGTTCATCTGCCTTCCCTGTTCGGCCCCTTGCTTTGAAATGCATGCAGTGTAATTTATTGGTGCTACCTGGTTCTGTGCTTTGTCGCTGCCTGCCCTGACTGTTTGACTTGTTCTCCTTATCTACAGTACCAGCCTCTGCCTTGTCTCCTTTCCCACTATCAGCTTGGTTTGCACACACCTTCCTCATTGGATTACATCCTCCAGAGGAGCACCAGTAAATCTCCCCACCAGGAGATTGGTACCCTTCCGAATTGATATGGGAGAGTGCAGAGAGAGATTTACTTGTATCTAACCCTGTAATGGGAGTGTTTGATGTGAGGGGAGGGGTAGGGGATAGTGTAGAGAGAGCTTTACTCCTAATATTACCCTGTGTGTCCTTGTGCTGGGAGTGTTTGATGGGGGGACAGTGTAGAGGGAGTTTTACTCTGTATCTAACCCCATGCTGTCCCTGTCCTGGGAGTGTTTGATGACGGGGACAGTGTCGAGGGAGCTTTACTCAGTATCTAATTCTGGATTAGTGATTCTGGAAGAGCACAGCAGTTCAGGCAGCATCCGACGAGCAGCGAAATCGACGTTTCGGGCAAAAGCCCTTCATCAGGAATAAAGGCAGTGAGCCTGAAGCGTGGAGAGATAAGCTAGAGGAGGGTGGGGGTGGGGAGAGAGTAGCATAGAGTACAATGGGTGAGTGGGGGAGGGGATGAAGGTGATAGGTCAGGGAGGAGAGGGTGGAGTGGATCGGTGGAAAAGGAGATAGGCAGGTAGGACAAGTCCAGACAAGTCATGGGGACAGTTACTGAGCTGGAAGTTTGGAACTCGGGTGAGGTGAGGGAAGGGGAAATGAGGAAACTGTTGAAGTCCACATTGATGCCCTGGGGTTGAAGAGTTCCGAGGCGGAAGATGAGGCGTTCTTCCTCCTGGCGTCTGGTGGTGAGGGAGCGGCGGTGAAGGAGGCCCAGGACCTCCATGTCCTCGGCAGAGTGGGAGGGGGAGTTGAAATGTTGGGCCACGGGGTGGTGTGGTTGTTTGGTGTGGGTGTCCCGGAGATGTTCCCTAAAGCGCTCTGCTAGGAGGCGCCCAGTCTCCCCAATGTAGAGGAGACCACATCGGGAGCAACGGATACAATAAATGATATTAGTGGATGTGCAGGTAAAACTTTGATGGATGTGGAAGGCTCCTTTAGGGCCTTGGATAGAGGTGAGGGAGGAGGTGTGGGCACAGGTTTTACAGTTCCTGCGGTGGCAGGGGAAGGTGCCTGGATGGGAGGGTGGGTTGTAGGGGGGTGTGGACCTGACCAGGTAGTCACTGAGGGAACGGTCTTTGCGGAAGGCGGAAAGGGGTGGGGAGGGAAATATATCCCTGGTAGTGGGGTCTGTTTGGAGGTGGCGGAAATGTCGGTGGATGATTTGGTTGATGCGAAGGTTTGTAGGGTGGAAGGTGAGCACCAGGGGCGTTCTGTCCTTGTTACGGTTGGAGGGGTGGGGTCTGAGGGCGGAGGTGCGGGATGTGGACGAGATGCGTTGGAGGGCATCTTTAACCACGTGGGAAGGGAAATTGCGGTCTCTAAAGAAGGAGGCCATCTGGTGTGTTCTGTGGTGGAACTGGTCCTCCTGGGAGCAGATACGGCGGAGGCGGAGGAATTGGGAATACGGGATGGCATTTTTGCAGGAGATAGGGTGGGAAGAGGTGTAATCCAGGTAGCTGTGGGAGTCGGTGGGTTTGTAAAAAATGTCAGTGTCAAGTCGGTCATCATTAATGGAGATGCACTCCCACAGCTACCTGGATTGCACCTCTTCCCACCCTATCTCCTGCAAAAATGCCATCCCGTATTCCCAATTCCTCCGCCTCCTTCGTATCTGCTCCCAGGAGGACCAGTTCCACCACAGAACACACCAGATGGCCTCCTTCTTTAGAGACCGCAATTTCCCTTCCCACGTGGTTAAAGATGCCCTCCAACGCATCTCGTCTACATCCCGCACCTCCGCCCTCAGACCCCACCCCTCCAACCGTAACAAGGACAGAACGCCCCTGGTGCCCACCTTCCACCCTACAAACCTTTGCATAAACCAAATCATCCGCCGACATTTCCGCCACCTCCAAAAAGACCCCACCACCAGGGATATATTTCCCTCCCCACCCCTTTCCGCCTTCCGCAAAGACCGTTCCCTCTGTGACTACCTGGTCAGGTCCACGCCCCCAAACAACCCACCCTCCCATCCTGGCACCTTCCCCTGCCACCGCAGGAACTGTAAAACCTGTGCCCACACCTCCTCCCTCACCTCTATCCAAGGCCCTAAAGGAGCCTTCCACATCCATCAAAGTTTTACCTGCACATCCACTAATATAATTTCTTATATCCATTGCTCCCGATGTGGTCTCCTCTACATTGGGGAGACTGGGTGCCTCCTAGCAGAGCGCTTTAGGGAACATCTCCGGGACACCCGCACCAATCAACCACACCGCCCCGTGGCCCAACATTTCAACTCCCCCTCCCACTCTGCCGAGGACATGGAGGTCCTGGGCCTCCTTCACCGCCGCTCCCTCACCACCAGACGCCTGGAGGAAGAACGCCTCATCTTCCACCTCGGAACACTTCAACCCCAGGGCATCAATGTGGACTTCAACAGCTTCCTCATTTCCCCTTCCCCCACCTCACCCTAGTCCCAAACTTCCAGCTCAGTAACTGTCTCCATGACTTGTCTGGACTTGTCCTACCTGCCTATCTCCTTTTCCACCTATCCACTCCACCCTCTCCTCCTTGACCTATCACCTTCATCCCCTCCCCCACTCACCCATTGTACTCTATGCTACTCTCTCCCCACCCCCACCCTCCTCTAGCTTATCTCTCCACGCTTCAGGCTCACTGCCTTTATTCCTGATGAAGGGCTTTTACCCGAAACGTTGATTTCGCTGCTCATTGGATGCTGCCTGAACTGCTGTACTCTTCCAGCACCACTAATCCAGAATCTGGTTTCCAGCATCTACAGTCATTGAGTTTACCTTACTCTGTATCTAACCCTGTGCTTGGAGTGTTTGATGGGGGTGGAGACAGTGTAGAGAGAGCTTTACTGTGTATCTAACCCCGTGCTGTCCCTGTGCTGGGAATGTTAGATGGGGAGTGTAGATGGAGCTTTACTCTGGACCTAACCCGGTTCTGGCCCAGTACAGTAGATGGAAGTGGTTGATAAAGGTGGGTTTGCCGTAGTATTTTCAGAAGGGCAATGTATGGCGATGTATCCTATGTGACCCAGAGTCTAAAATAAATAACAGAAATGTCAAACTGGGTCACGTAATCCTGAACAAATAATGCTGGGTGTAGCTCTCCCGAGATACGTCAGAAACATTACACAAAGGTTTCAAACAACACGAGGCAGGATCCTTCGCCTGTTCTCCCCTGAGGTGCACACAAGGAAATGTCGTTATTTCTTCATTTTAGATCATTCTCAGGACTCGTTGATTCCAGCAGGTTACCCATCCCGCAGTACAGGAAGGGTCCATCACATCGCTGTGGGGCTGACTGATCGGGGCAAGGATATCGCACCCCCCTCCCCCCCCAAAAAAAAAGGTCATTTGCGACCCACTGGTGGGGTTTAAACATCAATCGATGTTAGTCATAAGAAAGTAGGAGAGACTCAGCAGGTCTGGCAGCACCTGTGGGAGAGAGAGAGAGAAAAATAGAGTAAACATTTAGGTCCTCTGATAAAGAAAATCAACAAGATACCCTGGAGAAACTCCCCAAACATCCCCTCCCTCCACCCCCCGACACTCAGTAACAGCAGTGTGTACCATCTACAAGATACCCTGGAGAAACTCCCCAAACATCCCCTCCCTCCACCCCCCCGACGCTCAGTAACAGCAGTGTGTACCATCTACAAGATACCCTGCAGAAACTCCCCAAACATCCCCTCCCTCCACCCCCCGACGTTCAGTAACAGCAGTGTGTACCATCTACAAGGTACCCTGCAGAAACTCCCCAAACATCCCCTCCCTCCACCCCCCGACACTCAGTAACAGCAGTGTGTACCATCTACAAGATACCCTGCAGAAACTCCCCAAACATCCCCTCCCTCCACCCCCCGACGCTCAGTAACAGCAGTGTGTACCATCTACAAGGTACCCTGCAGAAACTCCCCAAACATCCCCTCCCTCCACCCCTCGACACTCAGTAACAGCAGTGTGTACCATCTACAAGATACCCTGCAGAAACTCCCCAAACATCCCCTCCCTCCACCCCCCGACGTTCAGTAACAGCAGTGTGTACCATCTACAAGGTACCCTGCAGAAACTCCCCAAACATCCCCTCCCTCGACCCCCCGACGCTCAGTAACAGCAGTGTGTACCATCTACAAGGTACCCTGCAGAAACTCCCCAAACATCCCCTCCCTCCACCCCCCGACACTCAGTAACAGCAGTGTGTACCATCTACAAGGTACCCTGCAGAAACTCCCCAAACATCCCCTCCCTCCACCCCCCGACACTCAGTAACAGCAGTGTGTACCATCTACAAGGTACCCTGCAGAAACTCCCCAAACATCCCCTCCCTCCACCCCCCCGACGCTCAGTAACAGCAGTGTGTACCATCTACAAGATACCCTGCAGAAACTCCCCAAACATCCCCTCCCTCCACCCCCCGACACTCAGTAACAGCAGTGTGTACCATCTACAAGATACCTTGCAGAAATTCAGCAAAGACCCTCAGACAGCACCTTCCAAACCCACGGCCACTTCCACCCAGAAGGACAAGGGGCAGCAGATCCATGGGAACACCACCCCCTGCAAGTTCCCCTCCGAGCCCCTCCCCATCCCGACTTGGAAATATATCGGCCGTTCCTTCAGTGTGGCTGGGTCCCAATCCTGGAATTCCCTCCCTCAGGGACATTGTGGGTCTACCCACAGCACATGGACTGCAGCAGTTCAAGAAGGCAGCTCACCCCCACCTTCTCAAGGGGGGGGGGCAACTAGGGACAGGGGCAGTAAATGCAGCTCACCCCCACCTTCTCAAGGGGGGGCAACTAGGGACAGGGGGCAGGAAATGCAGCTCACCCCCACCTTCTCAAGGGGGGGCAACTAGGGACAGGGGCAGTAAATGCAGCTCACCCCCACCTTCTCAAGGGAGGCAACTAGGGACAGGGGCAGTAAATGCAGCTCACCCCCACCTTCTGAAAGGGGGTTAACTAAGGACAGGGGCAGTAAATGCTGGGCCCAGCCAGTGACACCCACATCCTGTGAGTCATTTCAAAACAGGAAGGAAGGTTTATCGAACAGCTTTAAAGGCATCCCAATGAGGAACTGCTAAAAGACAGAACTTTATACAATCAGCACATTCAGTCTGTTGAAATATTGCAGTAACATGTTGGTAGTTATCATTAATTAGTCAGGCCACTGTTGGAATATTGGGTGCAATTCTGGTCTCCTTCCTATCGGAAAGATGTTGTGAAACTTGAAAGGGTTCAGAAAAGATTTACAAGAATGTTGCCAGGGTTGGAGGATTTGAGCTACAGGGAGAGGCTGAACAGGCTGGGGCTGTTTTCCCTGGAGCGTCGGAGGCTGAGGGGTGACCTTATAGAGGTTTACAACATTATGAGGGGCATGGATAGGATAAATAGGCAAAGTCTTTTCCCTGGGGTGGGGGAGTCCAGAACTAGAGGGGCATAGGTTTAGGGTGAGAGGGGAAAGATATAAAAGGGACCTAAGGGGCAACCTTTTCACCCAGAGGGTGGTGTGTGTCTGGAATGAGCTGCCAGAGGATGTGGTGGAGGCTGGTACAATTACAACATTTAAGAGGCATCTGGATGGGTATATGAATAGGAAGGGTTTGGAGGGATATGGGACTAGATTAGGTAGCCCCAGCCTGTTCAGCCTCTCCCTGTAGCTCAGATTCTCCAACCCTGGCAACATCCTTGTGAATCTTTTCTGAACCTTTTCAAGTTTCACAACATCTTTCCGATAGGAAGGAGACCAGAATTGCACGCAATATTCCAACAGTGGCCTAACCAATGTACAGCCGCAACATGACCTCCCAACTCCTGTACTCAATACTCTGACCAATAAAGGAAAGCATACCAAACACCTTCTTCACTATCCTATCTACCTGTGACTCCACTTTCAAGGAGCTATGAACCTGCACTCCAAGGTCTCTTTGTTCAGCAACACTCCCTGTGACCTTACCATTCAGTGTATAAGTCCTGCTAAGATTTGCTTTCCCAAAATGCAGCACCTCGCATTTATTTGAATTAAACTCCATCTGCCACTTCTCAGCCCATTGGCCCATCTGGTCCAGATCCTGTTGTAATCTGAGGCTGTCCATTTTTGAACACAAGGTTAAAACAAGAAGGGGGTTCGTGAACCAGTGACAGGTTACAGGTCTCCAACACACAGAGGGACCTGGGCACCATGGCCTGTGTGTTTATCACAGCAAATAATCCGGAAAAACATTTGTACCTCATAAATGTTTTATTGTGAGGGGTACTGAATCCGAGAGCAGTTGGACAGGACAATGGGCAGAGTACTGTAGTCAGTACAGGTCACTGTGCCGACGGAGGGATGTGAACACTCTGGGGAACAGACCTGAAAGGTTAACTCCGATTTCTGTCCCCGACCCCGGACGCTGCTGAACCTGCTGAGCTTTTCCAGCAACTTCATGTTTTTGTCAGTGAAGATTTTTAACAGACTAGTCCCGGGAACGGGCGGATTACCAGAGAAGGAATGGTTGGGCAGACTGGGCCCAGAATCCTCTGGATTCCGAGGGGACTGAATTGGGACGGATAAGGATTTGACCGGGGTGGATGGGGAAAGTGGGGGGGGGGGGGGGGTGTCACTGATTAAAAATAAGGAAAATAGAGACCAGGAAACATCTTTCTCTCTCTCTCTCTCACACAGAGGGTTGAGTGTGTTTAGAATTCCCTTCCTCAAAAGGCAGTGGGGGCAAACTCTTTGCTAACCGTCACAGATGGATTCCTGACGTCGAAGGGGATAGGCAGGTGTACAAGTGCATGGTTCACAGGTAGGGAAGAAGGTAATTAGTGTGTGGGTGAGGTATTGAGTGTAGCAGCAGGGATGGTGTGTTACAGATGTGTCCGTTGGTGGAGAGGCCGCACTGTCTGGTGTACGGTTCTCGTCACCCTGTTACACAAAAGACAAACTTAAATTGGAAAGAGTGCACAGCAGATCTCCGAGGATGTTGCCAAGGCTGGTCAGCCTGAGTTACAGGGAGAGGTTTGGCCAGGAGTGGACTTTATTCCTTGGAATATCAGAGAATGAAGGGTGACCTGAGGGAGGTGTATAAAACCATGAGGGGCGTTGTTAGGATTGAAACCTAGAGGGCGTAGGTTTAAGGCGAGAGGGGAGAGATTTCGGAAGGACCTGAGAGGTAACCCCTTCACGCAGACAGTGGTGCGGATATGGGAAAGTGGTTGAGGCAGGTATAATAGCAACATCTAAAAAAACATCGGCAAAACCAAGGAACTCACTTCCGGTGGGATGTTACTCCTGCCCCCCCCTACACATTAACAGCACAGAGGTGGAATGAGTGGAGAGTGTCAAGCTCCTGGGAGTGGTCATCCACAACAAGTTTTCTTGGACTCTTCGTGTGGAAGCACTGGTTACAAAGGCCCAACAACGTCTCTTCTTCCTCAGACAGCTGAGGAAATTTGGCATGACGGTGAATACCCTTGCCAACTTTTATAGGTGCACCATCGAGAGCATTCTGTCTGAATGTATCACTATCTGGTATGGTAACTGTACCATTCAAGATCGGAGACAGTTACAGAGAGTGGTGAACTCAGCCCGGACAATCACAAGGCCGACCTATCTATAGTATCCATCTACCAGGCCCACTATCAAGGAAAGGCCGCCATCATTCTCAAAGATCCATCCCACCATGGCAATGTTTTTCTACAACCTCTACCATCGGGGAGAAGGTACAGAAGCCTGAACACACAGCAGCAGGTTTTAGAACAATTTCTCCCCTACTGTTGTTAGAATACTGAATGGACTCACAAACTCTTAACATTTGCCTGTACCTGTGTTTTTATTTTTGCTGCTGTTTATCTATTATTTACGTATTTATGCTACTTGATTAGATTAGATTCCCTACAGTGTGGAAACAGGCTCTTCGGCCCAACAGGTCCACACTGACCCTCCGAAGAGTAACCCATTCCCCAACCCTATCTTCCCCCCTAACACTATGGGACAATTTCCCATGGCCAATACACCCTAACCTGCACATCTTTGGACTGTGGGAGGAAACCCACGCAGACACGGGGAGAATGTGCAAACCCCACACAGACAGTCACTCGAGGCTGGAATTGAACCTGGGACCCTGGTGCTATGAGGCAGCAGTGCTAACCACTGAGCCACCGTGCCGCCCCTAATAACTCTGCGATCTGCCTGTATTTCTCACAAGACAAAGCTTTTAATTGTGCCTCGGTACACAGGACAATAAATTCAAATTCAAATTCAAATTCATTTGGTTAGGGTCATGGACAGGAAGGGTTCAGAGGAAGATGCAGGCAATTGGAATTGGCTGAGTGGGCACCATGGTTAGCACAGAGCAGTCTGGGTTGAAGGGCCTGTTTCTGTGCTGTATACCTCTCTGGTGCCGTGAATGTGGATTAAGGTTTAAACCAGACCAGCTGTGGTTGTCCCTTCTCTGTAATACCCTCACTGGTGGGTTATTGCTCAGCAGATCCGAGTGCTGGTCACAAGGGGACGACACATGGATATTATTTCCCCTCCCCAGATTCCCCACACTCCCTCTGTCCGGCCGGCCTGGGCTTGAAGGTGAGTCCCACACTCCCACTATTTCCCCAGGCCTTCCTGAATCCTGGCTCGGATCTGCTGGGGGGGCCTTGGATAGTCCTGAGACCGGCACAGGTGCTGGGAGAGTCAGAGGGAGGTGGACAGGCCCTTTGGCCCATCCAGTCTAGCACTGGCCCACAACAGCCACCTCCCCCTTCGCATCCCACGCCCCCACCCCAGCACTGGTCTCACAGCCTTGGCACCATACGTCCCTGTCTGTACGCTGGAGCATGGAGACAGGCCATTCGGCCCAGCCCGTCTGTGCTGACCAGACATCCCAATCCGAC